>NC_057863.1:649916159-650036159 GCF_019393635.1 Dromiciops gliroides | reverse complement strand
GGGCCTTTAGAACAGGGAATGTCAGGGCTGGGGGGGGGGGGCTAAGGACAGGGGATGTCAGGGCTGGGAAAGGCCCTTAGAACAGGGAATGTCAGGGCTGGGAGGGGCGGCCTAAGGACAGGGGATGTCAGGGCTGGGAAAGGCCCTTAGAACAGGGGATGTCAGGGCTGGGGGGGTGGGCTAAGGACAGGGGATGTCAGGGCTGGGAGGGGTCTAAGGACAGGGGATGTTAGGGCTGGGAAAGGCCCTTAGAACAGGGAATGTCAGGGCTGGGGCGGGGGGCCCTAGGGACAGGCGATGTCAGGGGTGGGGGGGTCTTAGGACAGACTATAGAAAGAACCGGGATAGCCAGAGTTCAGAAACTGAACTGAATCCCCTCCTCTGTCCAAGGAGGAAAGTAAGGGCCATTGAAGGAGAGGGTTATTCTGCCCCGCTCCCCCTTACTCTTTAGTGATCTTTGGCCCCCAGGTCAGGGCTTCCTCCACTGGCAGCTGTTTAGTTGGCTGATGCTTGGAGATCATTTTGATCGGCTCTTCTTTCACCTCCCTCTCCCCATCCCTGCCTGCAGCCTCCCAGGCCTGGGACCTGCAGCTGAATTCTGGCCCACCCTCAGTGACTGTGCCCATTGGGGGCACGGCCTGGCTGCCCTGTGATCACAACGGGGGCTCCACTGTCAACGTGACTTGGTGGCGCATCATCATGGGCAACTTAACATGGCCCAAGAGCCTGGTACATGGGCTCATTCAGTCCAACGGGACGCTGGTCATCTCGGGAGTGAACAAGAGCGATGGAGGCATGTACCAATGTCAAATCACCAAGAACCGCTCAGTCTTAGAGTCCTGTGGCACCTACCTCAGGGTCCGAGGTGAGTTCCTTCCTGCCCAGACCCTGACCCCTGGCTCTCTGAGGGCGCCTCTCCCTCCTCCCTTCAGGGGCTCTGGGGTCCACCTGGGAAGTCCAGTCTCCCCAGGAAACCAGAAGGCTTGATGACTTAATTGGCGCAAAGCGACGTGCAAGCCCCAAAGTCCCCACATCCACCCTCCTCAGCCCTCAGCCCTGTCCTCTCAGCCTCAGGAGCTCAGGCCTCTGTCAGGCCCCTGGGCACCCCTAAGGAGAGCAGGATGTGGTAAAGGGCAGTCTGGGGTAAGGGAGAAATCCAAGGTTGTAGAGTTCAAAGGCCTGAGTTAAAGTTCTGGCTTTGCCACCTCCTTCTCTTGGGGACCCTCAGCTTCTAAAAAGTGGGGCCAAGGACCTCTGTCTGTCTGAATCATCACGTGACTCTTCACAATCTCTGGGGTTCTTTCCTCCCAGTGACCCATGAGATGATGCTCATGGAGGACCCCTGGACTCTGGAGTCCAAGGACTCCCCTCTGAACCCTGAACCCTGTATTTACTTCCCAGTGACCTTGGGTAGGTCACTTGAATCCTTTGGGCATCTCCATTTACTCATCTGTAACATAAGAAGTTGGAATCAATGACCTCAAAGGTCTTTTAGCTCTGAATCTGTGACCCTGAGCAGTGCGACTGTTCTCATCTCCATTTGATAAGTGAAGAAGCTGAGGCCCACAGGAAGGAAGGCGCTTGCCCAGGGGCACACAGCTAGTAAGGGTCTGAGGCTGGATTTGAACTCAGGTGTTCCTGACTCCAGGCCCAGGGCTCTACCCACTGCACCACCTGAAAGCAGGCAGAGCCAGGACCAAGTATAGATAGGCCTCACCGCTCTACCTTCTCCTACAATGTGCAGACCCTAAAGGATCAGGGGGAGCCAGTGTGACTCCGACCCTGTCGCTCCACACCCCCATCCTGGCCTCAGTGGCCATTGCCTTTAGAAAACACCAAGAGCCCAGAGCCAGGCCTCAGCCTGGCCAGGCTTCCGAGGGCTGGGTGGGGAGGGGTGACCGTGGGTATTCTGGGCCTGGCTGCTTCCTCCCTCCCCACCATCCTCCCTCTCCTAGAGCCAATACCCAGACCCTTCCTGGACATGGGAGAGGCCACCAAGAACAGGATCATCACCGCAGAGGGCATCATCCTGCTCTTCTGCGCCGTTGTCCCCGGCACGCTGTTGCTCTTCAGGGTGAGGCTCCCTTGGGCACCTGGGCACCTAGGCCTGAATGCCCATCCCCAAGCCCTCATTCCTCTGGGGGAGGGCTCCCCTCCCTTACCCAGAGGCATCCTCTCCCCACAACCTTCAGTCCTGCTCTGCCCAAGCCTCCTCAGGCTCGCTGTCTGATCTCCCCGTAGCACCCATTTCTGGCGCTTAGCAAGGAGATGGGAAGTGGGGAGGGGACAGCAGTCAGAGGCCCTGGGTTTGAATCCCAGCTCTGATCTTTGCTTCCCTTTGGGCAGGGCCTCTCCTGGCCTCAGTTTCCTTTTCTGTAAAAGGATGGGGCTGGGTGAGCTGAATCCCATGGTCTCTTGTAGCTTTTCAGTCCCACAGCCCCATGACCATAGGTGTGGGCCCTGCCCACCTCTGGGTGATCTCTCCCCACTGCCCTTTAGAAACGCTGGCAGAATGAGAGGTATGCTGTGGATCACCTGGACTACTACGATGATGAGAACCTGTATGAGGTGAGGCCCCTTTAGGGCAGGCCAGGCCAAGGAGGCAGGTGGGATCGGACCCAAGGGGGAGGAAGGGCCCCAGCTCACATGGCCTCTTCTCCCAGGCTGACCTCCAGCTGCCTCCTCTCCCCTCTAGGGCCTTAATCTGGATGACTGTGCCATGTATGAAGACATCTCCCGGGGCCTGCAGGGGACCTACCAGGATGCCACCACCCTCAGGGTGGGGGATGTGCAGCTGGAGAAGCCGTGAGGGCCTGGCCTGGCCCCGCCCCCAGCCCCCAGGCCCCAGCCCTGCCTTCCAACTCCCCCATGCAGGTCTTTCTGACTGTCCCACTGCTGCCTTAGGAGTGCGTTTGACTAGATGGTATCTCAGGGCCCTCCCAGTCCCTCTTCTAAGGCCTCTCCCACCTCTGACATTCCCTGTTCTAGGGTCCCTACCACCTCTGACATTCCTTGTTCTGCAGTCTCCCCTAATAGCTTTGACAGTCCCTGCTCTAAGGTCCCTCCCACCTCTGACATTCCCTGTTCTAGGGTCCCTCCCACCTCTGACATTCCTTCTACTGAGGTCTCCCCTAGCTGCTCTGACATTCTGTGTTCTACTTCCCAATTAGGTCCTAGATACCTATTCTCCTCTCCCATGCCATGCCACCTTCTCTATCCTCCTCATGCCTTGACTCCTGACCCTTCAGTCTTACTGCCTTATAATTCAGGAGATGCCTGAGGCCGGATCCCTAGGGGTCCCCCTCCCCCCAAGCTTTGTCCTGGCTATAAATGCTAATAAAGCTGTGGTCCCTTGGGAAGGAAGGGGCTCCATCCCAGCAGGAGAGATGGATTGTGTGTAAAAGACCCTGCCACGGGGATCCAGGCCTCCCCCCCTTGTCTCCTCATTCCCAGCTGTGGCCATCTTCAGTGCCTGGCCCCCCACCCCACACCCAGGGTGCCAGCTGGCTCATCATCATGCCTGTCTCCTCTCTCAGGGCCCAAGTCCCCAGTTCTTTGGAAACCCACCTAGCTCCTCCCCAGCTGGAGCTGGGGAGTAAACAAGCCCCATCCCCCTTCCCCTCTCTCTGCACCTGCTGCCCCACCCCTCCCTTGGGGGTAGGCGTGGGGGAAGAAACAGGAAGTACCCGCCAGAGGGGGCAGAAGAAAGGTGCTCTGAATGAATGGGGATGGATGTCTGCCCTGCTCAGGGACCCCGCATCCATATGCCCTGAAGTCTGCTTAAGCGTCCCCTTCCCCACCCTAAGCCTCATTTCTCTCCTGAGACCGAGAGTTCATCTCTGTGGTACCTTCTCCTTTCTAGCCCTCAGTTTCTACCTCCTGTAAAATGAAGTATTTGGACTGGGTGACTTCTAAGGGTTCTAGGGCCTGATGGGCAACCTCTGGGGCCCATCAGCTCCCAGGGAGTGAAGAGGGTAATGCCTTCCCAGATGCAGCCCGAGCGGAAGCTCACGGATAACGAAAGAGGGTCCAGACAGAGACTCGCCAGCTTCCAGAAGTTCATCTAGAGGGGGCGGGAGGATGCCATGTGTACCCACAGAGGACCCCTTCCTCACCTAGCCCAGAAGAAAGGAGTTTTGCCAACCGGGCATCTGCGCAGGCTGGTCCCCTATCTCCCCTATCTCCCCCAGCTATGAGGGATCATTGGCATAGGGCATCCCCATACCTTCTCTGCAACATAATGGGGTCGGGGGAGGGGGGAAAGACACTGACTTTGACCAACATCCCAGAGTCTGTATGTGTCAGTGATACAAACCCAGGTCTTCCTGACTCAGAGGGGATGTCCCCATCCACTGCCACTAGGGTGAGAAAGAGCTGAGCCCCAGGATGGGGAACTCAATTATCTGGAGGGATGGGGGAGGGATGGAAGGAGGAGGGAGACCTGGTATGGGGGATTCGAGAAAGAACAAAGAGGCCAAAAGACAGAGGAAAAACAGACGAGACACACAGAGCTGACAAGACAACACAGAGAGAAGTAGAGACACGCAATGAAATAGAGGCTGAGAAATTGGAAGCTCTTCCCGATCTGGCTGTATCCTCTCCTTTCAGGCCCCCCCATTTCTCCCACATATTCTACCTTTCGGTCAAACTAGCCCTACTCACTCTTCTCATCTCCCAGTGGAGAACCTTTCCACAGGCTGGCCAGGATGCCTGCTGTGCCCTGTCTCTGTACTTGGGCCTCCCAGAAGCCTCAGGACTCAACTGGGCTACCCCTTCCTCCCCTGTGAAGCCCTAATGAACCTCCCCTGCCAAGCTACCTCACCCCCTCAAATATATTTTAGAACATTTTGTGTCTGTCTGTGCTTGCACTATTATTATTTGTGGGCAAACAATGATAGGAGAATGTGATCTCCCAGAGCACAAGGAATGTGTCTGTCTTTCTTTCATTTTCTTTCTTTCTTTCTCTCCCTCCCTCCCTCCCTCTCCCTCCCTGTCTCTCTTCCTTCCCCTTTTCTTTCTTTTCTTCCTTCCTTCTTTTCCTTCCTTCCTTCCTTCCTTCCTTCCTTCCTTCCTTCCTTCCTTCCTTCCTTCCTTTCTTTCTTTCTTTCTTTCTTTCTTTCTTTCTTTCTTTCTTTCTTTCTTTCTTTCTTTCTTTCTTTCTTTCTTTCTTTCCTTCCCAAAGAGTCCAGTACAGGGTCTTGCATGTATTAGGAAATAAATAAATGTTTGCTGAATTAAAATGAATTGAATACAGAGAAAGACAAAGAAAGGGACGCAGAGGCAGACAGAAAAAAAAGACAAGACAGAGAGGAAGAGACTCAGAGAGAGAGGATGAAAGGGGGGAGACAGGAAGACAGAGAAAGAAAAACAGACGAAAGACACTGAGAGAGACATGAGATAAAGGGAGAGAGAATCAAAGGGGGAGACAAGCAGACAGAAAAACAGGAGAGAGACGTAGATATTGAGAGATGGACAAAAAAGGATGAGAGTTGTTTTTCAGTTGTGTCTGACTCCTGGTGACCTCATTTGGGGTTTTCTTGGCAAAGATACTGGATGGTCGGCCATTTATTTTTCCAGTTAATTTTCCAGATGAGGAAACTGAGGCAAACAGGGTGAAGTGACTTGTCCAGGATCACCCAGCTAGTAAGCATCTGAGTCTCGATTTGAACTCAAGAAGATGAGTCAGGCGCTCTGTGCACTGTGGCGCCACCTAGCCGCCCACAGAAAGAGATGAGAGAGAGAGAGAAAGGGACCGGCTGACAGCTGAGAAAGAGAAAGACAGAGAGATGAGGGAGTCAGAGAGAAAGGAAGAGATAGGCCGACAGGAAGAGAGGCAGACAAGAGAAGTTTCAGAGAGAGGGATGGGGGGGGGGTGTAGGCAGAGACAGGCCGATGGAGCAAGAGAGAGGCAGAGAGAAAGACAGGAGGAGAGGCCGACCCCCAGGCAGGGGAAATGAGCACCCAAGTACAGTTGGACAGTCAGACAGACAGTCAGACAGTCAGACAGTCAGACAGACAGACAGACAGTCAGACAGTCAGACAGTCAGACAGACGGAAGAGGTCCCAAGCAGAGGAGGGAGGGGCAGGGGGTGGCTGACACACGCTGGGCAGATTTGAGCCCGACAGTGACCGAAGGGCAGAGACAAAGATGAGGAGGAATCCGGGGGGAGGTGATGACCAGAGACGGGGGGAGGTGATGACCAGAGACTAGGAAACCAGGAGAGAGGAAGAGAGAGCCTCAAGGCGCTGCTGATGGAAGGAGGGAAGAGGGGGCTTCTGGGCAGCTCTGACTGGGCTGAGCCTCCCAGGGAGGAGGAGCTCGGAGCACTGGCAGAGAAGGGGAAGGAAGCGGAGGGGAGGAGGTGGGTGTGGGGTGTGGGGGGGACCCTCCCAGTCAGGGCAGGAAGCGGGGAGGGGCAGGAGGGCCAGGGCCTCCGGAAAACCGGCCCAGCTCTGCTTCCTGCCCCGCCGGAGCCAGGAAGCCCAAGCCGGGACCCAGGGCCCGGGATCCCCAAACCCCCGTACCCCCAAGATCTGTGGGGCTCTTCCCGGCCTAACCCCAGGTACATCTTCTCCCAGCTCCTTCCTTTCCTTAGCACCCATTGGGCTGGACTTGTGGTGTTTCCCGCTCCTCTCCGCAGAAGGCTCACCTGGGAAAGAGGGGTGGCCGAGGGGACGAGGACCACCAGGCAGGGGGAGCTGAGGGGGGAAGGACCGGACAGGAAGAGGAGATGGGGCGGCCAAGGGGAGGACAGACAGGGAGGGATGTAGGGAGAACAGGTAAGGAAGAGGAGGAGGGGCGGCTGAGGGGAGGACCACCAGGCAAAGGGACGAGAGCGGGGGAAGGGGCAGGGGCGTGGCTAATGGGAGGCCCGACCAGGAAGGATGAAGGGAAGGACCCCCAGGCAGGGCAGGAGAGGGGAGAAGGCACAAAGGGAGGGGGTGGTCAGGGAGCGAGGGTCAGAGGCCCAGGTGGGAGTGTGAGGTGAGGTGATGGGAGAAAGTTCAGGCCAGGTGGGGCAGAAAGGAGGTGGTGCTGCAGAGAAGTTCGTTGTCTGCTTGGGAGAGGGTCCTTGAACTAGGAGGTACCAGGGACGGAGCCCTAGGGGCTGGGCTGGGCAGGGCCAGGCAGGCTGGACAACACGCGAGCGCCCGGGGGGGGGGGGGGGGGAGGGGGAGGGGCTTCTGCAAATGCGAGCGGAGCAGTAGAGAGCCCGGAAGCGGTGGGTCCTCCGGGGTGGGTGGAGAGGCCTCGTGTGTGCCCCGGGAGCAGTCGAGTGGCGGTGGCCTAGAGCGCCCCAGGTGACGGCTCAGGGAGCAGTGGAGTTGAGGCTGCGGCGTGGACCTCAGGCGGGCTAGAGAGGGCCGGGCCGGGCCTCCGGGAGGAGTGGAGCTGCTGGGGGAAGGGCTCCAGGGGGCGGCTAGAACGGCTCCGCAGAGGGAGGGGGCGGGGGCGCCGGGGAGCGGGACGGACGGTACCAGGCTGCTGAACAGGTGAGGGTGCCCCCCCCGCCCCTAGCCCCGTCCTTTAGGCTCCCGGATCCCACTCCCACCCCCCCGTCCAGACCCTGTAGACAGCCCCACCTGTAGACAACCCCCCATCCTGCAGCTCCCTGAACCCTGCAGACTGCCCCACCCTGCACAATCCCTGCACCCCATAGACCCCCTACCACATAGACTCCATGGACCCTGTAGACACGTCTCACCCTGTACAATCCCTGGACCCTACGGACAGCCTTACCCCGTATAATGCATGTAGACCCCTGGACCCTCTAGACATGCCCCACCCTGCACAATCCCTGGACCCCTTAGACCCCTCCGGCCACACACACACACACACACACACACTCCATGGACCCTGTAGACACATCTCACCCTCCAAAATTCCTAGACACTCACTCTGTATAATCCCTGGACCCTATAGATGCCTCCACCATATCGCTTCCCTGGACATATCACCCCATGTAATTTATGTAGAAACCCAGACAATACAGACTCCCTGAAATGTGCAGACATCCCCAGTTTATATAATCAGCGCATATCCGATAGACCCCCCCAACCCCCATCCTGCAGCATCCCTGGACCCTGTAGACACTGGCCCTCGCCATACGGTCGGCTATAGATGTAGACTTTCGCCGCGAGGTGGTCCAGTGTGCTGGCCCTGGAAGATGGGACTTCACATTTGGCCTCGGACACTTAGTGGTTGTGTGACCCTAGGCAAGTCCTTTAACCTCTGTCTACCTTAGCTTCCTCATCCGTAGAACGAAGCGAATACTAGCCCTTTCCTCCCATCGCTGTTATGAGGATCAAGTGAGATGATAATTGTAAAGCACTTCGCACAGTGCCTGGTACTATCCACACGTCAGCGATCGATCGCTATTATTACTGCTATTATTCCACACAAACCCTATAGACCTTCCTGGCCCCTGTAGACGCCCGGACTGTGTAGATTCTCCTTATGCTATAAGCCCACAAAAAGCCTCGGTCTCCTCCGAAGCCCCCATTAGAACCTGCAGAGTAGAACCAATTGCCCTTTCCATGTTTCAAGGGCAGACGTTCTGCGCGATCGGGAGGCAGATGGCTGCTAAGGCTTCTTGGGGAGGGTCTGGGAGGTCCGCTGGGGGAGGGGGTTGGCAGAGAGAGCAGGGAAGGCTTCCCCAGGAGATGGCACCTGGGCTGAACTTTGGAGGAAGATAAGCATTCTCCGAGGTGGAGGTGAGGGAGGAACACATTCATTCCCGGTTAAGTAAGTGAGCAGAGGTGGGATCGGAGCCAGGGTGTGGGGGGCAGCCTGCCAGGGCTTCTGAGAAGCAGCAGCAGGTGAATGGTCAGACCCCAACCTCCCTAGGAAAGATTGCTTGGGCCCCGTGTGCAGGAGGGAGCGATTGATTGGTTGATTGATTGATTAGAAGACTCTGTGGGCAGGTGATAGAAGGATGGTGGGACTCTCTGTAGAGGTCTGGAGGCCGGGCGGGTTTGGGGGGGCATGTTGAGTGTTCAATGCCCGTAGGCCCTTGGCAGAGAGATACCCAGCAGGCAGTTGGCGCTCAGGAGACTAGATATATGGAAGGGGTGCTGATGAGGTCATGGAGAACAAAGAGGAGGGAGCCTCAGGACAGGGCCTCAGGGACACCCACAGTGGACACAGTGAGAGGCCCACAAGGAGTAGATAGATGGGGGAGGTGGGGGGGGGGTCTACACAGGCCAAAATCTACACTGGCCATTGAGGTGGCGAGATTCTTGGTAACTCTGGAAAGAGAGGTTTCAGCCAAGAGGTGGCACCCTCTACCCCTTTTATTGGCGTCCATCCATGTCGACCCCCATTCCCTACAGACTCAGAGCCATAGGTGGGGCCTCTTCTACAGATGAGGAAACAGGGAGTCCAGAGGGGCTCGGTGGGGCAGCAGGGGGCACCCCACCCTCTTTCTGCTGGATGCTTCTGGGCCCCCAGTTCCTAAAGAACCATCTAGAGCCCTCTCCCCCATAGGACCTTGGGAACCCCTTTTCCTGTGGGATCTCTATACAGAAGTCAGTCTTGGGAGGAGGTAGGGTCACCAGAAGACTAGGCCAGGGAGCTAAGGGAGAGGCCAAGGCAGGAAGGCCTGAATGAGGGGAGAAGGTATAGGCTTGGGGGGCTGAGAGAGAGGGGTCTGGGTAGGGGGAAAAGACCCCAGTTTTGGCCAGGCCAGTTTAGGGGTTGGGCTGGTAAAAGGACAAGGCCCAGCTGCAGGGGTGGAGGGTGAGGATGGAAGATGGCTGAGGTCCACCCCCCCAGCAGTCGGGATGAGGGGTTGGGTGGAACCGGGGCAGGTCCCGGACTGTGCCAGCAGTTAAAAATAGCGCCTAGGTCAGCAGTCCCAGGCCCCTCCCTCTCCTCCCCTTCCCTGGGGATGTGGGGCCTCCCCACCCCTTCTCCTGCCCCACACTCCTCTGGGCTCTGCCCCCCTGACACACACACACACACACACACACACACACACACACGGCCCACTTGTCTGTGATTAATGTTCCGATTAGACAGACTAATTAACACCACCAGGGAGGAGAGACAGAGACAGAGAGACTTGGGAGTGTGTGTTGGGGGGGCGGGGGGCTCGGCACTCTGGAGACAGAGACAGACAGGCAGATTTGGCCTGGGTGGGATGGAGAGGAGATAGCGGTTTGAAGAGACGCCTGGGAGCTCCCGAGGACCGCCTTCACCCCCATAGCTGCCTCTGGGGACCAGAAACCTGAGCCTTTGCTGGGTCCCTGAGAGGGTGGGGCCTGTGAGCCCGGACGCCTGGGTTCCCCGTGGTGGGGCCTCGTGGGTTTGGGGGCCCATGTGACTTCCTGTTTTAGGAAATGGGGCTGGTGGGTAAAGGCAACATCCGGCTCCCAGCCCTGCTCTGATGAGGTCAGGGCCCCCCAAATTTTCTCCCTCCCAACCCCCTGGCCTCTGCCCAAGAAGCTCTGCCCCCCATCCTGGCGCCTCTCAGAGACCCAGGTATCCAGGCTTCCCATCCCCACACCCCGAGGGCCCAGGGAT
Organism: Dromiciops gliroides; assembly: GCF_019393635.1. Taxonomy (NCBI): domain Eukaryota; kingdom Metazoa; phylum Chordata; class Mammalia; order Microbiotheria; family Microbiotheriidae; genus Dromiciops; species Dromiciops gliroides. The sequence continues at coordinate 650,025,634 of NC_057863.1, read as the reverse complement.
CCTGGCTCACCCCGCCCCCAGCTTGGCCAGGGCCCCAAGCCTCTGAAGGGCTCTTTGTGGGTTGGGACAGAGGCCCCATTGAGTGACGGGTGGATGAGGGGAGGCTCTGTTTACTCACCTCCCCACCTGGGCCAGGAATGTGTGAGTAACCCAGGCGTCCGGGCCTCCCCGCTCAGGCCCAGGGTCTCACTGTGGCAGGGGCTCTTCCCACAGCCTCGGCTCGGCATGGAGACGGAGGACGCGGTGCGAGGGGTGAGTGCTGCTGAGGGAGGGTGGGCAGAGGCCCGAGGGCCTCGGGCAGGCGCAGCCTGTAGCACCCATCCACCTTCTCTGCTGCCTTCCAGGCCCCTGGTCCGACCCGGCCAGCCCCAGTCAGCATTATTGGTGCTGAGGATGAGGACTTTGAGAATGAGCTGGAGACGGTGAGCTGGCACACCTGGACCCCCAGCCCATCATAGCACACGCGCCTTGTCTCCTCCTGCCACGTGTATCCCAATGTCCCATTGCGGAATGTCAGAGCTGGGAAGGACCTGAGAACAGGGGATGTCAGGGCTGGGAGGGGCCTGAGAACAGGGGATGTCAGGGCTGGGAGGGGACCTAGAACATGAGATGTCAGAGTTGTAAAGGTCCAAGGTGGCCATGTTCCAGATGGGGACCCTAAGGGCTGAGGAAGGCCCTTGAACTCGCTCCCTCTTCCCTCCAGGGATGGGGCGTGAGATGGGGAGTAGTCACAGGATCTCTGGAGAGGAACTGGGCAGCAAATGAGTCCTGTCTTCTCCTTTGCCGATGGGGAAGTCCAGGGCCTGGGGGGGGGGGCAGGGACTTGCTCAGACCCTTCCTAGTGCCAGGGCAGCGCCGGGGCTCGGAGCCAGGACTCCTGCTCTCTGGACTCTACTCTCGGTGTCCAGGCTGACAGATCCCGGCCTGTCACTGTGTTCCCCAGCACCCAGAGGAGCGGAGCAGCCAGTTCCAGAGCCTGGAGCAGGTGAAGCGCCGCCCAGCCCACCTCATGGCCCTCCTGCACCATGTGGCTCTGCAGTTTGAGCCCGGACCCCTGGTGAGGCCTGGGCCTGGGGCACAGCCGTTTGGGAGAACCTAGGTAGCCTTAGAACCGGGGTGCAGAACCTGGAAGGGCGGTGTCTAGAGCTAGGGAGCACAGCCTAGGAGGGAACTGGAAGGCAGAGACCACATAGGCCAGGAAGAATCTAGAGCTGCCTGCCATGGGGGCGGGGGAAGGGCCCATCTAGAATCAGTCAGCCTTGCTGGAGAGATCCAGAACCAGGCCTGGAGCAGCCTGGAGTGTGCTTGCGCGTGCGGGCCCCTGTGTCTAGAACCAGACACTACGTGACCTCTGGTGGCTTGTGACATCTAGAGCCTGTGTTTCTGTCTGGAGTCTAGAACCTGGCTTTGGCATAGAACAGGGAGTCTTAACCTGGAACCCATGAACTTTAGCAAGGATTCTCTCCCTTCCTCCCTGTATTTCCATAGAACTTTCTTTGTGATCCTCTGTATTTTGTGCATTTAAGCGCACGACTCTACACCCGACTGGCTGCCCAAGGGCCCAGGACAGGGCATAGACTCTTATGATCTAGAACGCGTCAGCACAGTCTGTGGGATGGGGTCTAGAACATGAGGGTCCCTTAAACCAAGGGCACCTAGAACCTGAACACCCGGCCTCAGGAAGTTCTAGAAACAGGAGAGCTGGTGGGGCGGAGAGTGAACCTCAGAGAGGGCGTCCCGCTGCCCAGCCAAGCTGGGGACCCTGTGGGTAGAGGAGCAGGAGGCGATCACTACCTCTGCTCTCCCCCATCTCCTGCCCCCAAGCTGTGCTGCCTCCACGCCGACATGCTGGCAGCGCTGGGCCCCAAGGAGGCCAAGAAGGGCTTTCTGGACTTCTACCACAACTTCCTGGAGAAGACGGCGGTAAGGAAGCCCCCAGCTCCCCTCCCCCTCCCTCAGGCTCCCCACCCAGCCCCTCATGAGGCCCCTCCTCTGGGCAGGTGCTGCGGGTCCCGGTGCCCCCGTCGGTGTCCTTTGAGCTGGGTAAGTTGTAGCATGAGGCAGAGCGGGGCTGGCTGGGTCTGGGGGGGTGCTTTGGAAGGGGGTAGGCCAGTCCTGCCCACCGTGCCCATCCCACAGACCGCACCCGCCCAGACCTGCTCCCGGAGGAGACGCAGCGGCGATTCCTACAGGAGGTGGTCCGGGCCCAGCAGGGCGCCGTCTCCTGGCAGCTGGAGGACTTCCGCTCCAAGCGGCTCATGGGGATGACCCCCGGGGAGCCGGACCTGTCCCAGCTTGAAGCCTGGGCTGCCCGGGACCGGGTCAGCTTTGAGGGCCGTGAGCGCCTGGTGGCTGAGAGGCTGCTGACCCGCCTGGAGGACATGCAGTGAGGACCCGAACCCCTCTTGTTCCCTTGTCTCCCTCCCGTGTCCTCCTGGTCCTCTGTGTCCCTTGTCCTCCTCCTATCACCCCCTTGTCCCCCTTGTCCCCGTTGTCCCCCTTGTCCCCTTCGTCTCCGTTGTCCCCTTCCTCCTCCCTGCCCTCTCTGTTGGGGGAGAGGGGGCTGCTTCCTCTGCCCTCCGCACACCCAGAGCTGGGCTCTCTTGCCCTCTCTTCTCCTGGGGAGGGGGGGCTCATCCAGCAGAAGGGCCATCCGGAAGCCCGCTGACCAGCCTTTCTCCACCCTCTCCCCACAGCCCGACCATCTCCAACGATGAGGAGAAGAGGTGAGGCCTGGGATCTGCCTCCAGGGGCAGGGGGCTAGAGGAGCAGGACCCTGGGGTTGGGGAGGGGGATCAGAACCTGTGGATCGCTGGGGAGGGGACTGGGGCAGTGCCCCGCGGACAGGGGCCCAGCTTACTGCCTCCTCACCCCCAGCGCGGCCATTGTGAATGCAATCAGCGCTTATATGCGATACCTGGGCGTGCGGACCAAGAACAGCGACAAGAAGGCCCGAGGGAACTTCTTCCGGAAAAAGGTGCCTCCTTCCCCACCCCCAGTGCCAGGGCTGCCCAGCCTGGCAGGGAGGAGGGCTGCTGACCGCTTGGACCTCCATTCCCTCACAGGTTCCTGGGACTCGCCGGGCAGACGATCCCCCCAAGACCAAGAAGGGGTTCATCAGCATTCTGGATGCAGCCAGATGGAACCGGGGGGAGGCGCAGGGTGAGGACTGGCCCTGGCTCTGCCCCTCCCAGGTCCTCCCACTGTCTGCCCCCCTAGGGCTTGGCTCTGCCCCCCCAGGCCCTGACTCTGCCCCCCCAGGTCCTCCCACTGTCTGCCCCCCTAGGGCTTGGCTCTGCCCCCCCAGGCCCTGACTCTGCCCCCTCCAGGTCCTCCCTTGCCCCTCCAAGCCCTGACTCTGCACCCCCAGGTCCTCCCACTGTCTGCCCCCTTAGGGCTTGGCTCTGCCCCCCCCAGGCCCTGACTCTGCCCTGTTATGTTTGGGGGTGGGAGTACCCCCACCCCCACATCTCCTCATGGCCCCTTGTTTATTTCAGTTCCTGACTTCCGACACCCTAAAGCCGAGAGTGAAGGTAACAGTCCCGCCTTGGGGTCTGGGGCGGCCACGGAAGGGCTTCTGATGCCTGGGCTCCCCAGCAGGTGGCCTCAGGTGGCCTGATGCCCACCTCCCCCCACAGGTGAGAAGCTGGGGCTTCCTGAGCGGAAGAGCAGCCAGGTGACTCCCCCCAGGGGGCTGGTCTGCCCAGATGGCCCTGGGGTTGCCGTGCATCCCGCTCCAGGTGAAAGCCCAGACAAGGATCCAGGTGAGAACCCCTGCCCCCAAGCCGCTCCTGGGCCTCATCTTTGAAGGGCCCTGGGGTGGGTCTGGCCCGTGACTCTCTCCAGGTCAGACTCAGAGATCTCCAGCCTGGCCGAGCACCAGAACCCGGGGTCCAGCTCACAGGAGGCCGCGGTTCTTAGCCTTGTGGGCCGCGGTCCCTGTGCTGCCCGTCTTGTTGTAGGACTCTTGGGTTCCCAGGTTCTAAGGTCTCAGCAGAGAAGGGGGCCATGCCCTCGAATCAGGAACCAGGGGACTTCCCTGCAAGGGGGTCTCTGACCCCAAGCTCGCTCTGCATTGGGGGGGCAGGGGTGTGTGTGTGTGTGTGTGTGTGTGTGTGTGTGTGTGTGTGTGTGTGTGTGTGTGAGAGACAGATGTGGAGTGGACAGGACGCGTGATGTATGTACATATGCATGATGTTTATGTGCTGTGTGTGTACATGTACGTGTGCGTGTATGATGCATGTGTGTACGTGTTGGCAAGGCAGGGCCCTCTGGGCCTGAGCCCCCGGGGCAGGGTCTTTTCTGCTTGCTCCCTCCGCCCCCATCCTGGGCCGGCCGAGCGGGGCTCTCGGGGCTGCCCCCCAGACTAAGCCCCCAGCACGGTGCCCCCCGGCCTGGGCCTCAAAGACTCCCAGCTGCCCCGGGCCAGGTGTCTCTTCTCCACCTAACCATGACCTCATTACTGGTCTTTGGGAGGGGGTGCCCCATTTGCATACATTGGTCAGGCAGAGGCTGGCTCCTCTCATTCCCAAAGGAACCAGATATCGGGGTCCTGAGGTCATGACCCCTCTTATCTTCTCTCTCTCCAGGGGCCGATCCACCCTCAGAAGTGGGGGACCCACCCCCCCAAGGCCCCTCAAGCTCAGAGTCCCCCGTCCTCCCGGACAGCAACACGGAGGATGGGGCAGACACTGAGAGGTAGGAAGGGGGCCGGGTTGAGTGGGGCCTTCAGGTGGGAGCTGGGAAGAAGGGAAATGGGAGAGTGAGGAGGGAGGGACGGAGCTGTCGCCAGCCCTGCCTGCCCGCTGCCTGCCTGCCCGCTGCCCGCTGCCCGCCATCCTGTCCCTTCCCCTCTCTGCCTCCCACTGGAGACCATTCGGTGGCGGACGGAGCCTCAGCCTTGACCCCACGTCCCAGCTCAGCCACGTCACGGCACTAGCTCTTTGACCGTAGGCAGGTCCTGGCTCCCTGGGGCTTCGGTTGCTGCTCTAGAGTGACTCGCTGTGGTTCAGGCAGCTCTTTCTGAGCCCCCTATGTCTAGGCGGGAGGGCAGAGGGATCAGGGCCTCAGAGAACCGGACGGACACCCCCCCCCCCCACCCGGGGCCGAGCGGCTCTGAGAAGGGCCCACTGGGAGGCAGTGTGAGCCAGGCTTGGGCCCAGCCTTGGGCTAGACCCGGCCCAACACCGTGGGGGCCGCAGCTGAGGCCTCCCCATTCTGGGCTCCCTGTCGCTCTGTTAGATAAGGTTGGAGCCAGGGGGCTCTGGTTCCCCTGCAGACTTCTGTGGCTCTCACAGGCTGTGTGACCTCAGGCCAGTCCCTGTCCCTCTCTGGGTCTCAGCCCTTCCAAATGTCACAGTGGGGGTTGGACAAACCACCTCTAAGCACTCCCCCTTTTTCCTTTCTTCTTTCTGTTTTCCTGTCTCTTCTCCCTCCTCCTCCTCTTTTCTCCCTCATCTTCTCTCCCTCCCTTTTTCTTCTCCTTCCTTCCCTCTTTTCCCCTCCTCTTCTCTTTCCTCCCTCCTCCCCTTTTCTTCTCCCTCCTTTCTCCCCCTCCTTCCCCTTCCCTTTTCACCACTCTCAGCTCCAGCCTCCCTACAGTGTTACCCCCACCTTGCTACATGCTGCCCCAGGGGCCTCGCCCCCCCTCATGGTTGGGGGGGGCAAGACTGCCCCTAGCCCGTCCTCGTGCCGCTGCTTGGGGAGCCCTGGGGGGTGGGGCCCATCTGGGGCACCTCTGACCCTGAACCTGCTCTCTCCCCAGAAAGTGGAAGAGGTGGGTGCCTGGGCCCTGGGGTGGGGGAAGGGGTCTATCCCTCTCCCCCATGTCTTTCCGGCCTCCTTCCCCCTCCCTATGAACCGCCCCACCCACCCACCTTTGAGGGGGGATCAGACCCCCGGGAACAGCTAAGTATCTGATGCCCCCCCCCCAGGCTCTCTGAAGCCTGCCCCCTGCCCTATTTCCCCTTCCCCCTGAAGCGCAGGGCTGGGATGGCTTCTGGAATCCATTGCAGTCCAGGGTGGGACTCAGGCTCCTGCTTCCTCTCCCCTCCTTGGGTCCCTCTCCCTGCCTCCATCCTCCTACAGGTCCCCAAAGTCCCTTTTGGCCTGCCCCCCTTCCCCAGCCTCCCCAGCTGAGGAGCATGGCCTCACGTGCTGATTCTCTCTTCTCCCTGTTGCATGTTCTTCCCCCCCGACCCTTGTCCTGTCTCCCCCTCATCTCTGCCCCCTTCCTCCATTTCACCTTGCCTGGTGTCCATTCCCATTCTTTGGTCTCTGTCCTGGTCTCTGCCCTTCTCCCCATCTTGCTTCCTGTGTCCCTTGGACTCTGTCTCTCCTCGGCCTCTGTCCTCGTCTCTGCCTCCCTCGGCCTCTGTCCTCATTTCTGCCCTTGTCTCTGCCTCCCTCGGCCTCTGTCCTCGTCTCTGCCTCCCTTGGCCTCTGTCCTCATCTCTGCCTCCCTCGGCCTCTGTCCTCGTCTCTGCCTCCCTCGGTCTCTGTCCTCGTCTCTGCCTCCCTCGGTCTCTGTCCTGGTTGTCTTGATCTCCCCGCCCCCACTTTGGTCTCTCTCCCTCCCCTGGGGCCCAGACTGTCTGGGAGATTGGGGCGCTCCGAGAGCCTTCGGGTGACCGACCGGCGCCGGCCGTCCCGAGGCAGCCTCGGGGCCAAGGGCCGAGCGGGGGGCCGCTCCCGAAGTGATGTGGACACTGACCCTGGCTCTGCCACGGCGGCCCTTGGCTCCGCCCGACGTGCCACGTATGTCATCCTCTCCTTCCCCCTCCCCCTCAGGATGAGCAGGAGAACCGAGGGTGCCCTGGGGTCAGACAGAGGCCTGGCAGGGTGGCTGGGCCCGGGCGGGGATTGGAGTGGTAGGGCTGGGTGCCGAGGGGGATGAGCAGAGGGGTTTGGAGAGGACCGGACCCCAGAGTCCCTCACAGCCATCCGTCCCACAGCCCCGAGCCGGGTGAGGAGGGGGAGCCGGGCCGCGCTGGGCTGGAGCTCGAACCCGAGGAGCCTCCTGGCTGGCGGGAGCTGGTCCCCCCTGACACCTTGAATGGGATGCACAAGAACCAGGTGAAGCGACAGGAGGTGATCAGCGGTGAGTCCCGGCTCCCCACCTCCACTTCCCTCCCCTCAGCCCCTTCCACCTCGCATCTCCACGGAGCCCCTGGCCCCAGGCTCTGGTACCTGGAGGTCCCTGGGTGACCGCTTCCCTGTGCTTACCCGCCTCCCTCAGAACCCCCCATGCCCAGCTGACCCCGTGATGCTCCTCTTCATTCATCATAACCCTCAGGGACCCCCCTGTTCCTTCTGACCCCCAGCCTTCCCTGCATCTCTTGGGATTCCCCACCCTTTCCCCTCATTTCCCTTAGGACTATGGACAGGCTCTCCCTGTCTGCCGGCCCCTTCCCTGCTGCCTGCCTGAGTCTCTCCATCCCAACAAGCTGTCCTCTCCTCTCTCTGCTCCCCCTCCCTGCCCACCCTTCCTTCTCATTCACTCCTGCACCCCTGGCCATCCGGCTGCTCACACGGTCCTCACCCCAGAACCAGACACTCCACGATCTCCATCCTGCAGCCTTCAGAGCCTCTTTTCTCGGGGTCCCCCTCCTACCGCAGCTGACCACTTCTCTGTCCCTCTGCCGGATCATCCATGTCACAGCCCCTGACTGTGACTGTCCCCCCGGGGCTCAGTCTCCCCCTTATACTTGGGCATCTCATTGGCTCCCTTGGCTTCAGTGATGCCCCCGATCCCCGCCTCTAGAAATCCAGCCCCAGTCTCTCTCCTGAGCCGCAGTCCCATAACATCCAGCCTGCCTCCTGGCCCTTTCTAATTGGCTTCCTGTAGGCAGCATCCCTGCCCCTCCCAACCTGCCTCTGTTCCCAACATGTTACTCCCAAGCTCGCCCCCCTCCCCTTCTCCAGGCTCTCAGCCTCACTCCACACATGCGGGCAGTTGCCCTTGATCCACACCATTTCTCCATTCTGGAGGCCCCCATCACCTCTCCCCTGGACTGCTGCAGTTGCCCTCTGGCTGGTCTCCCACCTCAGGTCTCTTCACTCCGTCCTCCCCCACAGCGATTTCCCCCAAAAACAGGCTAGGCAGTTCAGTGGACTAGAATCAGAAAGACCTGAGTTCAAATTTGACCTCAGCCACTTAGACCTCAGAACCTGGGCAGATGACTTAGCTGATCTGTGCCTCAGTTTCTTCATCTGCAAAATGAGAATGATAATAGTGCCTGCCTTCCAGGGCTGTTGTGAAATAAAATTAAATAATATCCGTAAAGCACTTTGTGATGAAAATGTTGGCTGGTATTAAGATATTGCATGTAGGGGCAGCTAGATGGCGCAGTGGATAGAGCACTGGCCCTGGATTCAGGAGTACCTGAGTTCAAATCCAGCCTCAGACACTTAACACTTACTAGCTGTGTGACCCTGGGCAAGTCACTTAACCCCAATTGCCTCACAAAAAAAAAAAAAAGAACTGAAGATATTGCATGTAAGACCAAATGCAAACTCCTTAGGCATGGATGAAACTTTACAGTCTGGCTCCAGCCTAATTGTTAGGCTTATTGTACATTTTTACTCTACCTTCCCACCTCCTGTGTGCACATATCTGTGTGTATATATATGTATGTATATAAGATATATACACACATACACAATACAACATAGGTGTGTGTGTGTGTGTGTGTGTGTGTGTTTATAATGGGCAGGTACGGTTTCATTTTTATCTTTTTTTGCCCAGCATCTAGCACAGGGCCTGGAGCATTATAAACTACTTGATTGCTGGATTGACCACTAGTGAATTTATCACCTAGGACAGCTAGGTGGCGCAGTAGATATAGTGTTGGGCCTGTAGTCAGGAAGACTCAATTTTCTGAATTCAAATGTGGCTTCATTAACTTACCAGCTGTATATCTCTGGGCAAGTCACTTCACCCTGTTTGCCTCAGTTTCCTCACCCGTAAAAGAAATGGCAAGCTACTCCAGTGTCTCTGTCAAGACAACCCTAAATGGGATTATGGAGAGTGGGACTCGACTGAACTAAACAATACAATATAGCGCCTACTATGTGCCAGGCATTGTGCTAAGCACTTTATAACGATCTCATTTGATTATTATTATTATTATTATTATAAATTCAGGGCTAAGAAAGCTCCAAAAGGGGTCACAAAGAGTCAGACATGACTGAAAAATGACCGAACTGAACTTTTCACCCCTGGTGACTAATAGCTTTCCCCAGTGACCCTGGTGGGCCCCTGCCCCTGCTTGATCCCTATCATCTGTAGTGGTTGCCCTTCCCAGGGAGCTATCCTGTGCTTGCCACCCCCTGGTAGTACAGAATCCATGCCTGGCTCCATGATCTCTCCCTCTTCCCTCTAGAGCTGCTGGTGACTGAGGCGGCCCACGTGCGCATGCTTCGGGTGTTACATGACCTCTTCTACCAGCCCATGGCTGACGGGGGTTTCTTCACAATGGATGAACTACAGAACATCTTTCCCAGCCTGGATGAGCTGATTGATGTGCACTGTGAGTAGGGTTAACCAGGCCAGCCCTTCCCGCTCTGCAACCAGGGCCCCATCACCTCATGCTGCCCAGCCCCTCCCACAGTGCCCCGCTGCCAAATCTCACCTGGAGCATCCTCCGTCCCTTGAAGGATCTCCACGTCCCCCATTCACAAACTCACCTTCCTAGCCCTGGGTATTGTGGGAAGAAGACTATGGGCCTTGTGACCAAAGCCTCCCTGTGCTGCCCCAGCTCTGTTTCTGGAGAGCCTAATGAAGCTACGGCAGGAGAGTGGTTACCTCATCGAGGAGATTGGAGATGTGCTGCTAGCCAGGGTGAGTTAGGTGCCCAGCCCCCACCAACTCTGCACCTAGGGTGTGTCGATCCCTCCCCCATGCCCCAGGGACCCAGGTGGCCCAGGTCACCCAGCTTCCTCTCTTCTGGGACCCAAGTGTATGAGTTTCCTGAGCTGTCCCCTCCAGGGATCAGGCATCATCACTCCTAGTCCCTGTCCCTTCATTAACCTAAGCGTCCTGATTCCCTGCTCCCGGTCCTTGCCCCGTCACTGCCCCATAGACCTCCAGAAGTTCTCTTCCTCCCCAGTTCTATGTGGAGATTCCCAAAGTGAGGAATCGTGTGCGTACCCCTCCCCCAATAATCTCCCCACAGTTCGACGGCCCAGAGGGCTCCTGGTTCCAGAAGATCTCTTCTCGGTTCTGCAGCCGCCAGTCCTTTGCTCTGGAGCAACTCAAGGCCAAGCAGAGAAAGGAGCCGCGATTCTGCACTTTTGTGCAGGTGGGGCAGGGGCTGGGAGTATCAGGACTCCTGGGTCCTTGAAGAGACAGAGGCTGGGGGTGAGGCTCTGGACATCAAGAAGAGTCAAGACACCTGAGTCCCTGAAGTCACCTCTTCTCCTTTGTCCCCAGGAAGCAGAGAGCAGGCCCCGGTGCCGGCGGCTGCAGCTCAAGGACATGATCCCCACAGAAATGCAGCGACTCACAAAATACCCTCTACTTCTGCAGAGCATCTGGCAGAACACAGGTGAGCATATGTGTGGGTAAGAGCATGGGAAGGAGCAGGGAGAGGGGAGGGAGCAGGGAGAGGGAGGGAGCAGGGATGGGAAGGAACAGGGAGAGGGAGGGAGCAGGGAGAGGGAAGGAGCAGGGAGAGGGAGGGAGCAGGGAGAGGGAAGGAGCAGGGAGAGGGGAGGGAGCAGGGAGAGGGAGGGAGCAGGGATGGGCAGGAGCAGGGATGGGCAGGAGCAGGGAGAGGGGAGGGAGCAGGGAGAGGGAAGGAGCAGGGAGAGGGGAGGAGCAGGGATGGGAAGGAGCAGGGAGAGGGGAGGAAGGATCAGGAGAAGGGGAGCAGGAGAAGGGGAGCAGGGATGGGAAGGAGCAGGGAGGGGAGAGGGAGGGAGTAGGGAGGGGAACATGGCAGTAGATAAGGAAAGGACTGAGCCTGGGACTCAGAACCTATCTTCCCTCTGGCTGCCCCTCCCTGGGCCTTAGAGACCACCTGCTCTGAACACCTTGCTCAGAAGAGGAAGCTGCAGCAGGGGAGGGGGCAGGGTCGTGCCCTAGTCATGGTGTAACAGGAAGAGACCTGGGGCCTGGCCTTGATTTTGCCACTTCATTGCCATGTGATGCCTCAGTTTCTCCCCAGTGAAATGGGCTTGTGGCGGATGGGTTGTAAAGGGCCCTCTAGGTGCTGTGGTGTTAGTGGGAAGGAGGGGGCCTGAGAGGGGCCGGGGGGCTCCTCCTGAGGCTCCAGCTCTCAGTGCTTCCCTGCCCCCCCTCCAGAGGAGCCGAAAGAGAAGGCAAAGGTGGAGCAGGCGGCTGAATGCTGTAAGGAGATTCTGCATCATGTGAACCAGTCTGTGAGAGACATGGAAGACCTACTGGTGAGGATGCAGGGAGCTGGGGACATGGGCGGGGGGAGAGCTGGGGGGCGTGGGGGGAATAGGCTGGGGGGAGGGGACAGCGGGTTCTGGGCCAGGAGGGGCAGCAGGCCAGACTGCCCTGTGTCTGCAGCGGCTCAAGGACTACCAGCGCCGCCTGGACCTGTCCCAGCTGCGGCAGAGCAATGACCCCATGCTGAGTGAGTTCAAGGTGGGTCTTCCCCTTGTCCCCTGCCCTGCCCAACCCACTGGGAGAACGGGGGCCGCCCCCTCCCACCCCACCCTACCTGCTCCCCTCCCTTCTGCTGTGACCTCAAATGCCTTCCTGCACCAGAACCTGGACATCACCAAGAAGAAGCTGGTGCACGAAGGACCCCTGACCTGGAGGGTGACCAAGGACAAGGCTGTGGGTGAGTGGGCGTGGGGCCTGGGGAGGGCCGGGGAGCTCGGCAGGCCCTGACCCGCTGCTGCCCGGCCCCCAGAGGTGCACGTGCTCCTGCTGGACGACCTCCTGCTCCTGCTGCAGCGGCAGGACGAGCGGCTACTGCTGAAGTCCCACAGCCGGACGCTGACCCCAACGCCGGACGGCAAGACCATGCTGAGGCCGGTGCTGCGCCTGACCTCTGCCATGACCCGGGAGGTGGCCACAGGTGAGCCGGGAGAGGGAAGGCTTGGGGGGGGCAGGCTGTGTGTGTGAGAGGGGCAGGAGGGGGGGAGAGACAGAGAGAGACGGGGGGGGAGACAGAGAAACGGGGGGGGGCAGGCTGTGTGTGTGAGAGGGGCAGGAGGGGGGGGAGAGACAGAGAGAGACGGGGGGGGGGGAGACAGAGATGGGGCTGGGGGGGAGAGACAGAGAAACGGGGTGGGGGGCCAGAGACAGAGACCTGGGGTGGGGGGAGACAGAGACAAAGAGAGGTGAGAAAAGGACCCGAGCTGTGTGTGTGTGTGTGTGTGTCCTTGTGTAGCAAGGGGAACAGGACCCAGGCTTTCTGTGCCAGAGAGGGGCAGTGGAGGTCTGGACCCATGCTCCCTTTGGCAGTGGGGAATGGGGATGAGGGGCAGATTGGGCCCCAGGAGAACAAGGAGGGGGCTGCCAAGAGCTTCAAGGCCCTGTGGGGGACACAGAGACATTGGGGAAGCAGGGATGGGGCCCCTGGAGGCCACTGGGAAAGTGAGTGGAGGCTGTGGAGCCCTGGGAGACACTGAGGGAGGTTCAAACCTTATAGGGGATCAGGGGGCCCTAGGGGGGCCAAGGGGCTGATCCTGGCTCCTCTCCTGCCATCCCCCTGCACAGACCACAGAGCTTTCTACGTCATCTTTACCTGGGACCAGGAGGCTCATATCTATGAACTGGTGGCCCAGACAGTGTCGGAGAGAAAGCAGTGAGCAGTGGACACCGAGGGGGGTGTTGGGTGGGGAGGACACAGGGCCTGGTGTCCTGGGGAATGGAGGCACCCTGTGCCCCCTTGGGAGGGCCACCTGACTCCTGGGCCCCATTGATCATCCATAGGAGGTCCTCACCTCCCTCTCCCCTCCGGCCTAGACCAGGAGTGGGGAGACTCGTGTGGCCCGCCACCAACGCCCCCCCCTTTGTCCTAGCTGGTGTACCCTCATCACCGACACGGCGGGCTCTCTGAAGGTCCCAGCCCCTCCTGGGCGGCCCAAACCCCGACCGAGCCCTGTCAGGTGAGAGCACTCCTCCTGCCCCTCTCCTTCCTGCTCTCCCCCTCCTCCTTCTCCCTGCTCCCCTTTTTCTGGACCCTCAGTGTTTTTCTGTCTCTTCCCATGCTGGGTCTCCTTCCCCTCAGTTCTCGGGAGCCCCTAATCAGCATCTCAGAGAACGGCAACAACAACAGAGAGACCCCTCAGGCTGAAGGTAAGGAAGGCCCTGGAAGGAGGGGGGGGACTAGGTTGGGGCCAGAGGGGCCGCTGGCTGAGCCGGCTCTCTGCCCACAGCAGGTCGCTGTGAGCGCATCCTGAGTGACCTCCTGCCCTTCTCGTGCCCGGGCCCGGAGGGGCAGCTCGCTGCCTCTGCCCTCCAGGAAGGTAACCGTGCCGTATCATCCCCTTTGGGAATGGGGGACAGCTTCCTGTCATTCCCCGTGATCCCACCCTGGCCCAGGTTACCCCCAGCCCGAGTCCCAGACCCCATCCCCTCAAGCTCCCCCCCCCCCCATGCTGCAGTTCTGTGTCCCACGGTCCCTGACCTTCCTTCTCTCTGCCCCTCAGTTCTCTCCCTTAAGCAAATCCTGCTCCCAGCAGAAGAGGAGAATGGGTCGGGTCCAGCCCCCGAGGGTGAGGGGGCATCAGGGGCTGGCCAGACCCAGGAGCTGAGGGAGAGGCTTCTGAACTTGGAAGATACCATAAAAAGGCTGGAGGTGAGCTGAGGTCAGGAGCAGGGGGGAGGCAGAGGGGGAGGTGGGGGGCTCCCCCCTCACAGAGCTCCCCTCCTCCGCCCTTAGGAAGTAGAGGAAGAATTCTGTCGCTTGAGACTCATCATATCCCAGCTCAATGGGGCCGGCCCCAGCCAGCCTGGTTGCTCCTGAGGGCCTGGCAGGTGAGCCTCCCGGGGAGGGGTAGCCTGCCCCAGACGGTGGGGGTTGGAGCAGTGGGACCCTGGGGGCCCAGGGTTCAGGCCAGCTCCCCCATCTTACTGGGCCCTCCTGCCCCCACCAGACCCTCTCCAAGGGAGGACCAGGAAGGGGGAGAGGGAGATGTCGGGGAGCTCCCCCCAGCTGGATCAGCTACTGCCTACGTCTGACCAAAGGATGACCAGCCACAGAGGAGAGGCCTGGGGCCCTGCGGGCAGGTTGGGGCCTCTCCCCCATCCACCTCCTATCCCCGGCCCCTTGGGGGACCTCAGGGCTTATTCCATGTCCCCTTCACTGCCCCCAGAAGGGGCTCTGTCCTTCCCCAACCTGCCTTTCTCCAGTGCCTTACCTGTTATGCATCGTTTTTATATTCCGAGGTTTATTTTTAATATATATGTATGTATGATGTGATGGGTCTGCCTTTTACTATCTGTGTGACCTTGGACAGCTCCTTCCTGACTTGGGGTTCAGTTTCCCATCTGGGGAATGGGGATAACACCACTTGCACTAAGGGCCTCACACTGGGAATTGGGGGAAGGCCAGGGGCATCCCCACCCCAGTATCCCAAGTATGTCTTTCAGGGATCTGTATGACTATATGTCTATCGATGGAGTCCTCGAAGGTTAGAGCCAGCCACTAGGGAGCAAGCCCAGCCCCCCTTTAACAGAGGGCGTCCCTGAGGGTGCCCACCCAGGGAGGGTGAGAGATAAGATGTCCCCTTGGCGCTCATGGTCCTGAAGAAAACCCTCTGGAAGCTTTCTTGCCCCTTTTTCAGACCTGGGAGTCCCTGGCATTCCGAGGGGATCCTGGGCAGAGCCAGGCCTGAGTCATCTCCCCCTCCCACAACATATAATTCTTCATTCTCATCCCAGGACGGTTTTTTTCTCCCTTTTATTTTTGTAATAAACTCTTCCCGTGGGGGGCAGGGGCGGGGCGGATTTATTGCTCTGAGCCCCCTGGCCCCGGGGCTGGGGTGGGGGTGGGCAAGAAGGAGGTGTCTCCTTCACAGCACAAGCACGTCACGCACTAGGTTGGGGATGGGGGCTCACAAACACATCGGGGGTGGGGGGGCAACACCATATTGCACTTTGGAAGGGGTGGGCACAGCTGGGAACTCCTGGGGCTGGGGGAGGGGAGACTGTCCCTTCCTGGGGTCAGAGATGGGGGCTTGTGGGCTTTAGGCTCCATGTGGGAGGTGACCGGAAGGGCCCTTTGGGAAGAGATCTGAGTCCTCCAGCCCCACCCCCAGCGCACACCGGGGGAAGGGAGGATGCACCCCTCCTGTGATGCCTGGTGCCCTGCAGAGGCTGGGGCCAAAGGCTGGTGGGGAGGGAAGGAGATGGAGCCCCTGCTGGTCTGGGGGAGGAGCACAGCGCCCCTTTTTGTAGGGGGAGACTTCCCTGACCCCTCCTTGGGTGGGCCAGGGTGAGTGGAAGGAAGAGCCCATGTTCTCCAACTTAGTCTTGGGTGTGGGGGGAGACCCCGACTCTAGGAGAGGGAGGAGGGGTTTGCAAGGACCTTGGGGGTCATTGACTCCACCGCCCCCCCCTCCATTTTGCTGATGCAGAAAGGGGAAGGGACAGGCCTCAAGTCCATGCCCACGTCCCCCCTGGGGTTTGAGACCAGCTTGGAGAGGAGGGATGATCCCTACCTGGGAGAGAAACCCTACCCCCTTCTGATTGGGAAGGAAGGGTGATGTGTGAGGATACTCCCTGGGATTTGGAAAGGATGACTGATCCATTCCTTGACCCTGGGAAGGGAGAGGGGGGGCTTTGAGGGAAATCCTGGGGAGACTATGTCCCCTTCGGATCTGGGGGAGGAGACCCTGGGCCCCCAGGGGCAGGGGAGGGGGAGGCAGGGTTCCCAGTGCTGCTAGTTCCCCGGCCCCTCAGCTCCCAGCCCCACCTCGCCCTCCCTGACTCTCGGGGGGCCCTGGAGCACCGTCATCGCCCTCACTGTCCGAGCTGCAGCCGCTGACATCGGTCACCTCCAGCTCAGAGTCGCTTTCTTCCTTGGGCCCCAGAGAGGGAACCTCAGGGACCCCTGTCCCGGGCAGGGCCAGACGGGCACCTGGGGCCAGGCTTGTGCGCTGGGATCCGGCTCCATCGGCCGTGGGGCTGGCCAGGAGGGGTGTTGTGGTGGGGCCCCCTCCCCCAGGCCCTGTGGGCAGCTGGCCCAAGGATCCTGCCAGGGGATTGGGGTAGAAATGTGGGGGATACAGGGAGGCGGGCAGCTTGGGGAAGGGGCTCGCCAAGTAGGGGTTAAAGTTCCAGGGATACTCAGGGAAGGTGCGACCGTAGGGGCTCAGGAGGGCAGGGGGTTTCGAATAGCCAGCAGTACCTGGTTAGGAAGGAGAATGGAGAGTCCAAGTCAGGTGGTCCCCCTACCCCACCCCTCAAAGCATTCCTCTTTGACCTCTGGGGGCAGTAGGGACTGCTCTCAGCACAGAACCTCTCCCTCTCTGACCCCTCCCTCCCTCCCTCGGCACCCGGAGTCTCACCGGAGCCCAGGAAGGGAAATGGCCCATCCAGCCGCAGTTTGTCCGCGTCTGGGGCAGAGAGGTGTTGGGCAAACAGGGGCGTCCTGCTTCCTGGGTCCAGGCGGGGAGTGGAAAACAGGCTCTGTAATGTCTAAGAATAGTGCAGAAGTGAGGACTAAGCTTTCCCCTTTATATCCCAAGGACCCAGTCATCTTCATTCCCCTCCCCTTCAGGTACCTAGGCCTCTCAGAGATTCAGATCTCCTGAGTCCCAGGCATCCTGAATCCCTCGCTTCCCACCTTCAGCGACACGGTTATCCTGATCCCAGCTACCTCAGGAATCCAGGCGTCCTGATGGGCCCCCTCTTTAATTCTTTGGGGACTCTCCAACCCCCAAGCCTTGCTAACCTGGGACCCTAACATCCCTATTTTAGCCAAAAGTCCACTTCCTCTGTGGCTCAGTAGCCCTCCCAGGGATCCAGGTGTCCTGACTCCCAGCTGCCTTTGGAGGTTCAGTGATCCTGATGGCCCCAGGCATCCTGGTTCTCTGTGAGGTTGGCTCACCTCAGGAGTGAGGGGGGGCCCATCGGGCCCTGCTGCCCCTCCAAAGGGCCCTGGGGCGAGCAGCAGAGGGGCAGCAGCCATGTCCAGCAGGGGGTAATTGACCAACACAACTTTGCTGAAGTTGAACTTGTACGTGAACCTCTTGCCTTTGGTCTTGTGAAGGATGCGTTTGTTATAGTAATAGCTGTGGACGGAAGAAAGGCGGGGAGGGGAACTAGCAAACCATCTCACCTTCGCCCCCTCATGGCTCTGTGGGGTGGAGGCACTACCCTGCAGGAGTCCTCCTCCCCATTTCCCACAGAGGAGAAAACAGGCCAGGGCTGCTGAGTGAGTTGCCCAGGGTCACACGGCTAGTGAGTGACAAACCTGGTATTTGGATTTGGGTTCAGTGTCTGGCATGATATCACAAAAGAGGGGGAAAGGAGAGTGTTCTGAACTGGGGATAGATTTTGGAATAAGAACCCCCCCCCGCCCCGTGAGGAATCCTGAACCCACTCCCCAGGAACTCAGGGGTCCCTGACCTCCCCATCCTCCATCCTCTCTGGGAACTTGGCATCCTGAACCCCTCAGGGACCCAGGCATTCTGAATCCTCCCCCTCTTCTACACTCCCCTAAGGGACCCAGGTATTCTGAATGCCCTCCCCAGCTACTCCCCCCCTCAGGGTCCCAAACATCTGACACCCTTAACTCCTCCACTCACCCACCCGCCTGAGACTTGAGTTTCTTAACCTCTACGGCCCCCATCCTTCCTCTCCTGGCCCTGGCCCCCACTCACCGCAGGGCCCGGCTCAGCTTGTCATAGTTCATGTGGGGCTTGCACTTGCGGATGCCCCACAGGCGCGCCACCTCGTCGGGGTCCTTGATGACAAACTCGCCGTAGTCCCCCTGCCATGCAATGACACCCTGGTACTCCTCCTTTTGGAGCAGCTCCAAGATGAAATGCCACAGCTGGATCTGCCGGGAGCCCGGGGACGACTCGGGCTTGTAGGCCCAGTCGGGGAAGGCAAAGCCTGCGAGAAGGAAGGAGGTGAGAGGAGGGCAGGAATCAGGACAGAGGGGCCCAGAACTCTGCTCCTCCTGACTCCCCAACTTCCTCCCACTTGAGGCCCCGGGTGTCCCATTCCCCCAACCTTTTTCCACTTGAAGACTCAGGCTTTCTGAACCCCCAGCTCTGAGGGGGACAAAGGCATGGGGAGTTCCTGGGGTGGGACTGGAATTGAGGGAAGGGGGCCTGTCTCTACCTCACCCCCCACATGGAGCCTAAAGCCAAGAACACCTTTGGTGCCCCAGTGACCAGCAGGGACTTTGCATGACACCAAGCCTCTGACGCCTGAGATTTCTTAGGCCCTTGGATTCCTGTTCACACCCCACCCCCCAACTACCTGTGGCCCATCTTGCCACCCCAGACCACTTGCTAGTCCTGCCCCATCTGCCCAGAGTGGAAACCTTTGAGTAAAAAAGGAAGGGGTTGACTGGGAGCAATGTACAGGCAAACCCTTGGCCTCTCTCCCCTTCCCAGTCCTGTCTGTCCAAATATACTGACACACCCAATACCCAGACACACATGCAGATACATGGGAATACAAACACATAATCAGCTTCACAGACCTGGACTGGTCACCTCACCCTACCCCTTCACATACATACAGTGTGACACAAGAGATGCTTAGAAGATACCCTCATAAGCCCATCCACTCCCTGTGAGTCTCTCTCTCTCTCTCTCTCTCTCTCTCTCTCTCTCTCTCTCTCACACACACACACACACACACACACACACACACACACACACACACTTTCTACTGGCTTCTTCCCTTTAGATTGATTTGGGGGGTGAAAGGGAATTGCAGGGAAAATGCAAAAGGAACCTTTCTTAATTGTCAGCTTGGAGCCCCTCAGCGTTGTCCCCCTCCCACCCCAGTTATCGATTTCCTTATCTCCCATCTCCTAATCTTCCCCTCTCTCAATCCCACATTCCCCCACCATCTCCCAGTCCCCTCTAATCTCCCAATTCTCCATCCTCCAATCAGGTCCATCTCCCAATCCTCACCTTACATTCTCCCCCTCCCCCATCTTGCAATTCACCCTGGACAGTTCTTCCATCTCTCAGGTACCCATCTTACTCTCCACTTCCCATCGTCCCCATCACCTTCTGCTCCCTTGAGCTCCTGAATGTTAAACCTCCCCCCGGCCACCACCACCCCCCCCAAAGCTTTCAGGGCTTGGGGTGAAGTTTTCACCCAAGTTCTTCATTTGGAAGAGAAATGTGGATACTCTTTCTTGAGAGGAGAGACAGAGGGATAGAGAGAGACATTGATAGAGTGGCAGAAACAGACAGAATTGGGAAAGAGAGAGACAGAGACAGAGGAACTGGGAGAGACAGAGGCCGGGCCGATAGAGAAAGAATGAATAGCAGAGAAAGGAGAAACAACATGCAGAAAGAGCGGCAGACATCTAGCGGGGGGCCGAGATGCGGCCGTTGGCCGCTGGGGGAGGGCCGGGAGAGTTACCCGGAGTCCAGAGTGCCGGCACCGGCGGGGTGAAGAGCAGATCCGAGACGCAGTTACAATCCATGGCAGGAGCGCTGCAGAGAGGCCGGGAAGCCAGAGACGTGGAGACACAGAGACAGAGACAGAGACAGGGAGAAGGGGGTGAGGCGAGGCGGCCCACAGGCCCGCGGGCCCTTCCCCCACCCTCTCTGGCCCCTGTGCCCAGACTTCACCGGCCTCCTCCCTAGTCCCTGCGCCGGGCACCTGCATCCTCGAATGTCTCCCTCCCACCTCTCAAGGCCCCAGACTCTGGCTTTCGGTGTCTCGCCCCGCCGACTCGGCTCTCCCCCGGCTTCCCTCCTTCCCCATCGCGAAAACCACAGCTACCCTCACATCCTCTGTCCGCTCGGGGCTCAGGAAGCCCTGTCTAGCTCTGGCACTGGCTCTATCTCTGCTTCTGTCTCTGCATGTAACTGTCTTTCTCTGTCTCTGCCTATGTCTCTGTTTCTGGATCTGTCTCCTCTGGGGTTGTCATGACTGGCTCTTCCACTGTTCAAAATCCCTGTGTTGATTACTAGCTTCATCCTACAATCCCCCCCCCCAGCTAGTGCAAACCCAGACACCTCCACAGACATCACACGCACACACCCCAGATTCTCATAGACACCCCCACACCTAGAGATACACCTCAGACACTCAAGACACCCTTGCAAACCCATCCTGCACGCTATTTCTATCTTCAGTGCTACACCCCCTTTCACTCATCTCTTCATCGATCTTCCATTTCCCCCAATCTCCCTAGTGCTCCCTATTTGCCCCAAATCTCTTCCCATAGCCCCGACTTCTCCATCTCTCCGAATTTTCCCCTGCTACCCCATCTCTCTCATCTTCATGTCTCACCAATCTTCCCTTTCTATCCTGCACTCTTCATGTCTCTGCAAACAGCTCCCAGCACCCAGTCTTGTCTGTTTTCCCTCACTTTCCTCACCTTTCTCTATTGCCCTGCTCCCTCCCTTTCTCTCCCCCATCTTCTTTCATATTCTTATCTTCCTCAGCTCCCTCCATTTCCCCATCTCCATCTTTTTTGCATCTGTTCCCAATCTCCCTCCTCCCTCCGTCTCTCATTTCCCTCCATCTCATCTCCATTTGTTTCTCCCTATCTTCCTCCACCTTTCCCTCATCTCTCTCCCATCTCTTCCTCATCTCTCCCCTCTCATCTCTCCCCATCTCTCCCCCTCTTTCATCCACTTCTCTCCTGTCTTTCCTTCATCTCTCCCCATCTGTCTTCTATCTCTCCCTCATCTCCCCTCTAGCTCTCCCCATCTCTTCCTCATCTCTCCCCCACCTCTTCTTCATCTCTCCCCATCTCTCTCCCACCTCTTCTTCATCTCTTCCTTATTTCTCTCCCATCTCTCCCCCTCTCATCTCTCCCCATCTCTCCCCCTCTTTCATCCACTTCTCTCCTGTCTTTCCTTCATCTCTCCCCATCTCTCTTGCTTTCCCCCATCTCTCTCCTTGTCCCCCCCCCCAACCCCCCGGCTCCCCCTCCCTGGGCCAGCTCATTTCCGTGTTGGTTTTGATTTCTCTTCCCGACGCTTTCAACTCCCCGCCGCCTCCTCCGGACACGTTATAACGAGGAGCCGGGGGACCGCCCGCCCGCTCCCTCCCAAGCCCTCCCCCCGCTGCTGCCAACCCTCAGTTTCCCCCTCCCTTGTCTCTCTGCCTCAGTCTCTGTCTCTGCCCCTTTGTTTCTTCTTGGCCTCTCTCCCACTCTCTGTCTCTCTGTCTCTCTGTCTCTGTTTCTGTCTCTCTTTTTTTCTTGCACTATTCTTTCCCAGGCTTGGCTCTGTGTGGTTGTGTCTCCATTTCTATTTCTTGTCTCTCTCTGTCTCTGTCTCTTTCCTCTGTTCTTTTCTTCGGGCCTGGCTAGGGGTGTGTGTGTGTGTGTGTGTGTGTGTGTGTGTGTGTGTGTGTGTCTGTTTGTCTGTCTGTGTCTCTGGATCCTCTGTTGTTTTTTTTCTTTCAGTCTTTTCCCATCTCTTTCTCCCAGTACGTCCCCCCATTTTCTTTTCTCTCTGATTTTCTCCAGGCCCAGGTACGTGTGCATTGTCTGTCTCTCTGTCTGTCTCTCCATCTCTCTATGCCTCTGTGTTTTGTGTCTGTTGTGTTTCTTTACCTATCTAGATATACCTGTGGAGTTAGTGTCTTCCTGCCTATCTCTGCCCACGTCCTATCTCTTTCTTCGTTTCTCTCCAGCTCTCTTCTTTCTACTCATCTATCCCTTTTTCTGTGTTTCTTGGTATGTATCTCTCTCAATCTCTTTTTCCTGTACACATCTGTTTCACTTTCCCATGTTTTTCTTTTTTTTGTTAGTCTTCGTCCCAATCCTTGTCTGCCCCCCTCCCCATCTCCGTTTCTGTTTCTATGTCTCTCTGCCTTCCCCCAAGTCTCTCTATCTCTCCACTGGTCTCCCTGGGTCTGTCTCTGTCTCTGACAGCTACTCCCACCCCCAACCTCTGGCTTTGATCTCCCTCCCGCCCCCAGCTCCCCTCCAGCCCCATTGATTCCCGATCGACCCAGAGGAGAAGGAAGGAGCCTGGGGCAGCCCAGCATAGCCAAGACTGAGGGTCCAGCCAGGACTGGGGCAGAGGGTGGGAGAGAGTTGGGATGGGAGAGCAGAGACTAAGTCCGAAGCAGTCAGTCTTTGGGTATGTCTGTCTCTCTCCTTGTCTCTGTTTGTGGCTTGATCCTGTTTCTCCTGTCTCCGTGGCTGTCTCTGTCTCTGCTTTGGAGATGCATCATTTCTCTCTCTTTTTCTGCCTCCGGGTCTCCATCTCTTTCCCTCCCCACCTTCCCAAATCTCAGTTTCTCTGACTTGGTCATTCTCAGCCTCTGAGGCTCTCTGTCTCAGTCTCCCTCACCCCTCCTCCAGACTCTCACTTTCTCTTTTTTTCCCCCTCACTCTCTGTCTCTCTCTCTCACTCACACAGGGACGGGGGCTTCGGGCAAGTTTTAATTTTTAATTTTATTTTGCTTCCTCTGCCCCCCCCCTCAACACAGCCCCCAGCACAGGTCCATGTGTGCAGAGATTGGACACACACAGAGAAACACCCAACTACACAGTCACACACAGATTCACATTCACCGATCACACACACTCAGTGACAACAGACACCCAGTCATGGGCACACAGAAACAATCACAGACACACTCAAAGGCACACACAGATACATGTAACACCCAGTCACACAGACCCACGACATACAGTCAGCTAAAATACACACAGGCCTGTATCATGGACACACAATCAGCCAGACACGAATTCACAAGGTATGCAATCACCCATCTATGCTCACACCTAGACAGAATCATACAAAAACACAAAAATATACAGATACCACTCACTTGATAATTTCTAAACATTGGTAAGTATTTGCTGAGAATTTCCACGGGTGCCCCCCAACCCACTTCATCTATCTCTGTCTCTGTCTCTGCTTGTCTCTCTCTGTCCTCCTGCTTCCCCCCTTCCCCTGGAGCTGGGATTTAACCAGCTGTTTTGATTCCTTAAAGCTCCCGCAGCTGCCTCTGGAGCTGCCTCGGGCCTGGCTCCCTCCTCCCCACCCTTCACCCTCGGACCCCTCCCTCTTTCCTTCTCTCCCTCCCTCCCTCTCCCCCCTCCTCCCCGGGACACTGTCTGCACAAGTGGAATGAAAATTGATTTTTTTTTTTAAATTTCATATCGTCTCCAGGCTCAGTCTAAGAAGGAGGCACCGAGACATGGCCCAGGCCCCCAAGCCACACACAGCCACACCCCCCCACACACACACTCTCTCTCTCTCTCACACACACACACACACACACACACACACCCCCCACACACACTCTCTCTCTCACACACACACACATACAGACACACATACACATGCATCTAGCTAGCTCACATTGCCCTGTGCCCTCAGATACCCATCAACATTCACACACACAGCCTGCCCCCATTTCTGATCCAAACACACACACACACACACACACACACACACACACAGATGCATCTAGCTAGCTCACATTGCCCTGTGCCCTCAGATACCCATCAACATTCACACACACAGCCTGCCCCCATTTCTGATCCAAACACACACACACACACACACACACACACACACACAGATGCATCTAGCTAGCTCACATTGCCCTGTGCCCTCAGATACCCATCAACATTCACACACACAGCCTGCCCCCATTTCTGATCCAAACACACACACACACACACACACACAAATGTCAAGTAAACTTCCTCCCTCCAAGGCCCACCTCTTCCATTCAGTCCCATGGAAGAAAGATCACTCATCTACTTGGCCTCAGACCTTCACCCCTGGGCTCTCTGTTTCTACTCCTGGGCCCCAGACGATAGATGTGTTCACACACATTTATTTACCCCACTCTTGACCAGAAAAAAAAACAAAACCAGTCGTGGCTTAACCATAATTCAACCTCATTCAGAGCCCCATGGAGATACACACATACATATACCCCATCACATTCAACCCCCCTCCCACCAGCCCCAAGCATTTAATTATTCATTCAACAAAGGAAAAGCAACCAGAGATATACATGCACATACACACACATACACACACAGATATTTTCAGACCCTGGACACACACATGTTTAGTTATTCATTCAACAAACACAAAATAGAGACAGAAACACAAGCAGAGACACAATCATGCTCAGAGACTTCCATATAGACTATGAGCCCCCCCCCCAATCACTGGTATATAGAATGGCTGGTGTGAGCATAGATACACAGACACTTAAATACTCAATCATAACCCCCCCCCATCTCCCAGGCTCTCATCCTGTCCCTCATCTCCCAAATTTCTCCAGCCACCACTGCCTGACACCCTTTCCTCATTCTCAACCTGAGCCTTTCTCTGTCTCAGTCTCTGCCAAGTCTGTCACACACACACACACACACACACACACACACACTGCAGATAGACAAATTTACTTCTCAGGACCAAAGCCTCTCTGGGAAAGAGAGCACAGTGGGTGTCATGGGGATCAGGGGTGATTCAGTCAGTGTCTAGGGTTCTGGGACTATGTGTGTTTGAAAGAGATATAGTGAAAAGCTGAGAGAGAGACAGAACAATTCCATATGTTGCTCCATCTTGTTCCTTCTTTCTGTGGATCTCAGGAGGTCTCTATCTGTCTCTCTGCCCTGCCCTGTACTGTCTGTCCATCCATGCATCCATCTGACTGGCTGACTGTCTGTCTAGGTCTCTCTGCTCGGCTCGGTTCTGTCCATCTATCTGTGTGTCTGTCTGGATCTGTCTGTCTCTCCCCTGGCATCCCTGGGCTGCGTGGACCATTATGGGGAGGGGAGAAGGACAAACATGAACATGGAGCCCTTGGCAGTGCGGGGGCTGGGGGGAGGATGGAAAGGAGGGGAGTGTCCCCCGGGAGGTGGGAACCGCAGTGCCACGCGCCCCGCCTACCAAGCAGAACTGGAGATAGGGAGCTGGAAATCTGGGAGCTCTGACCCATCTGGTCTCCTTCTGCTGCAGCAGGGACCTAGGCAAAGGCCAGGAACCCCAGAGCTGTAGAAAGAGACAGACCTGGAACTGGGGTGAGAAAAAGAAAGAGACAGCAACCCAGAGACAGAGAGACTGGGGGAGGAAAGGATGTCTATTCAGAGAATTAGAGCAGGTGAGACAATGGAGAGAGAGAGAGAGAGAGAGAGAGAGAGAGAGAGAGAGAGAGAGAGAGAGAGAGAGAGAGAGAGAGAGAGAAAGAAAATAGGAGATAGGAAAACAGAGATTGAGAGACCCAGTGCTGGTAAGAGATAGATTATGAAATGATGAATGAGAGATAGATGGTGAAAGAGACTGTGATACTTAGAAATTCAGAGAGAAGAGAGAGAGAGAGAGAGAGAGAGAGAGAGAGAGAGAGAGAGAGAGAGAGAGAGAAGAGAGAGAGGTTGAGAGATTGAGGCAAAACAGAGAATGCGGCGAGACCAAGGGAAAAAGGACTAAGAAAGACAGAGAAAGAGACCCTGAGACCTAGAGGTGAGCTGGTGATAGAGAAACCTGGAGTCAGAGAGAAAGAGGCTGGGAATGGTAGGAACAAACAGAGACTATGGGAGAGAGCTCAAGACAGAAGAATCAGGAGACATGAGGGATAAAGAGAGTGTGGACAGACAGGTGGACAGACCGATCTGTCAGAGGAGGCCAGAAATGAGAAGAAAGAAAGAGAATGGCAAAAATGTGGAAAATTGAGGGATTAAGGGCCGAGGAAGACGGAGTGGCTGAAAGAAAATAAGGGAGGGAGAGATGGATATGGAACTGGGGAGAAGAGGAGAGTGTTCAGTAGCCATAGGAAGGCCAGTGCTTGGCGACAGCAAAGAGATAATTTGTTAATTCATCACCATGATATCCCATCTCAGACTCTTAATTAGTCGAGTAAGGTCAGTCCCCCTGAGGGGGAAAGGAGAGAACCTCGCACTGCTAGGGCCCAACCCCACAGACTAAAGAGGACCTGAGAAGCCTGAAGGTCCAGTGGGTGGTAGGATAGCCCAGTGCCATCGAGATCATCTCTGTCCCCTTTTTCAACCTTCTCTTCATCTTTATCACCATCATAATCTACATCTTCGTCCCTGACTCCAATCCCCAGCATCGTTCCCACATCCATTTCCATCCCTGTCTTCATCACTATTGTCATCTCCATTTCCATTCCTGTATCTATCACCATCATAATTTCCACCCCCATCTCCATCCTC
This sequence comes from Dromiciops gliroides, assembly GCF_019393635.1. NCBI lineage: Eukaryota > Metazoa > Chordata > Mammalia > Microbiotheria > Microbiotheriidae > Dromiciops > Dromiciops gliroides. The sequence goes on along the minus strand of NC_057863.1, from coordinate 649,999,337 downwards.
ATCTCCATTCCCATCCCTAACTTTATCTATCCCCATCCTAATCATAGCTCCAACCTAAATTCCAATGGCATCCCCAACCCCTTTCCCATCCATACCCCAACTCCATCCTTCTCTTCCATTTCCTATTCCAATAAAACAGGGCTAAAGGCATTATAAGATTTTAGAGCTGGAAGGGACCTTAGTCTTCATTTACTCTGAACTCCCAGAGAAAGAAGGATGGAGGACTGAGAGATGGCAAAGGATAGAGGAAAGGGTAGATATATGTTTTGGGGACAGAGATGGTGAAATAGAGGGATCTGAAACAGAAATAGAAGAAAGGGATGAGAGGAATAGGGAGAGGGTTGAGAAATAGAGGACAGAGGGATAGAGAATGAGAACAGAAATGATGGACAGAAGTGTGGAGGCAAAGGAAAATGGGATAAAGGGATGGAGAAATAAGATGGGCATGCAGAGGGATCATAAGATCCTCTGGAATTTTAAAGTTGGAAAGAAATTTAGAATCCCTTGAAGTGAGAGAATAAAAGACAGAAGGATGGGTGAGAGACAGGAATTGAGGAAAGATGAGATGTTGAAACCGGAACAGAGAAATGCAAGCATTGAGAGATGGGAAGACAGAGGATTGGTGATACTGTGGAGCAGAGGGAAAGGCTGGGAAAAAAAGATAGAGAAACTAAAGGCCCAGGGTAAAAATGGGAGTGGAGGAGGTGCCCTTGAAGGGCAGAACAGGAGGAGGACAGAGGATAGTCAGATTTGGAATAGAGGGGTGGAAGACAAAGATGGGAGGACACAGGAATGAAGAGATAGAGGGATGGAAAGACAAACAGATGGGGGGTAGGATGGAAAAGTGGAAACAATTCCTATCAGAGAGAAGGGTAGAGGGATGGGGGCAAAGAAATGGGGAGAGATAAAAGGAAAGAAAATGGGAAGATGTGGCTAGAGAGCATATAGGTGAGTATCTGAAGGATGGAAGAACAGAAAGATGAGGGGGAAAGTTAAAGGCGATGAGAAGGAAGGGAACTGAAGGTTGAGGAGATAGAGGGAAGAATGGGCAAAAGGATGGAGGGACAGAAGTCACAAGGCTAAGAGATTGGGGAAAGATGAGGGATCTAGAGAGTAAAGGATGGTGACAGAAGAATGGAGGGACAGAGAGATAGTGAGCAAAGGAATGGAGGGGAAGATGTTTAAGAAGCAGGAGAACTGGGAGGGATGGCAGGACAAAGGGACACCCAGGAAGAGGAGTTTGGAGAACTGGAGGAACACGGGCCATGTATGGATAGGGAGATGAGGGATAGGAGGAGAGGAGTCAGAGGAACAGCACCTTATAGTGATGAGGAAGATGGGGAGAGAATGTTGGGGGAGAGGGGACAGAGACATGGGTGTTATGGAAAGAGGAGGTTATAGGGAAACTAGGACAGTGATGAGGGGAAGACAGAAGCATGAGGGACAGGGATGTAGGAATGGGGACAGAAGGGTGGGAGGCAGAGGGATGGCATAGAAGAAACAGAGATGAGGACGTGGAGGTCCCGAAGACAGAGGGGTTCAGCCCGGTGGGCGTGGACAGGGCTAGGGGTTGGGGGGGGGTGGGTACAGGACTGAGGCGGCCCGGGTGGGCGGCCGGGCGGGGGAGGTGCTAATTCAGCGCCATCGATCAGGCGGGATGAGGCCATAAATTATTGTGACAAGATGCAATCCCGGGCCCAGCGCCTCTGCCGCCGCCGATCGATCCCCCAGCCCGGGCCCGCCGCTGCCACTGCCGCCGCCGCCCCCGCCCAGGGGCCCTCCCGGGGGCGCCCGCGGAGGCCCCGCCCCCAACTCGGAGACCCCGCCCCCTGCCTCCAAGACCCTAAGACCAGGTCAGAGGCCTCCTCAGAGACCCTTCTGCCAGGTCAAAGACCCCTCCTTTCTCCTCAGACCCCCGACTTTTGCCTCAGACACCCATTTCCCAGGTCAAAGACCACCCCCTCCTCTTCAGAGATTGCCTCCCCCAACTCAGAGACTTCTCTCACCTCAGAGACCTGTCTCCAAGGTCAAAGACCACTCCTTCCCCCTCAGAGATCCCTCTTTCCTCCTCAGAGACCCTATCCCTACCTCAGAGACCTCTCTTACAGGTCAGAGGTCTCTCCTTCCTTGTTAAAGACTCCTTCTCCCAGATCAAAGACTCTTCTTCCTGGTCAGAGACCCCTACCTTACTCTCAAAGAGCCCTCTCCCAGGTCAGAGTCTCCTCCCTCCTCAGAGAACTTCTTCTTCAGAGATCCCTCGCTCAAATCAGAGACCTTTCCTTCTTCCTCAGAGATTATTCCCTCAGGTGGGAGACACTTCCTCCATCTCAGAGATACTCCCAGAGAACCCTCTCTCAGCTCAGAGACTCCTCTCCCCTTCCTAGAGACACCTACCCCTCCTCTAGCCTAAGCTCAGTGACCCCTCCTCCTTTCTCAAAGATTGCTCTACTCTATTCAGAGCTTCCATCCCAAGCTCAGAGACCTTCCCTCCAGAGAGACTAGTTCCCAGATCTTCAGAGATCCACCCTCAAGCTCACAAATGCCACCCCTATCCCCCAACTCAGAAACTTCCCTTTTGGTTTCAGTGATGGTTCCTTCCTCAAAGATCCCTCCTTCTTCTTGGAGTACACTTACAGTTCCTTCATGGCTGATTCTCCCTTCTCATATTCTTCTCCTTATATTCCCCTTACCCCCAAGCCTGGCCACAAAGATTCCCTCTCCAAAATACAGCTGTGTGTGTGTGTTCCTGTGTGTGTGTGTGTGTGTGTGTGTGTGTATGTGGGTGTACTCTGTTCTTGGGAAAGGACCTTTCTAGACAAGCTTCTAGTCCAGCTTCTTCATTGTACAGAGAGGGAAACTGAGGTCAGGAGAAGGGAATAGATTTGCCCACAATTAGGGGCAGAGCTTCCCTAGATTTCCAGATTCCTGTTCTGGGGCTCCACATTTGCTTCACCTTCTGAGAGTGTAAACGTGCTTGAAAAAGTTAAGGATGTGTGTATGTATGTGAGTTCCCTGTGATAAAGTACAAATGTGGAACTGAGGGGGAATGGATTTGTAGGAACAACTATTTCCTGGAGACAAATAGTATCTGAAGGGACTGGGGGCAAGCAATGTTACCTGAAAGGATAGATATAGGCACTCAATGTGGCTTAAGTAGGGACAGGTGTACTGGCAAAGTGGTATCTGAGGACTCATATTGTGGCTGGTGCTACCTCTGGAGGAAGGTGAATAGGGTTTTTATTTACCTGATGGGACAGATGTGGGCAATGGTGTTATTTGATGGACTTGAAGGGATGACAGGTATCATTTGAGGGCAGAGCTCTTACAAGAAAAGTATTACTTTGAGAGGGAGGATAAATGAGTAGACATGGAGACCTATTAGGAGGACAGATATGATAGAATAGATACTAAGTAAGGTCCAGGATATGAGGAATAGAGATGAAGAGGGGCAGATGTGTAGGGAGAAAGATGTTTCTGTGGGGGAGGAGATAATACAAAAGGAAGAGGTATGTATACAAAAAATTAATGACTGGCATTTCTATTTAAAGTTTGCAAAGTGAATATGTTTAAATGAAGGTGCTACCTGAGATAATAGGCAGTCGAGGACAAATAAGGAATACAAGGTATTAATGGATAGAACAAGTAGATGTGGGGGAATGGTGTTACCTATAGGGATAGATAGATAAAAAGTATGAGTAATATGGGATAGGAATAGAACAATGAATTGTTACCTATGGACAGGTGCTACCTGAAGTTATAGACATGCGGGCAGATGCTATCTGTGCAGAAGAAGGGGCAAGTTTGTGGCTGGCCAGTGCTAACAGAATTGACTTGTGGGCACAATTGTTACCCAAAGTGACAAGTATGTGAGGAGAAGATATCCTGTGGCTAGATGTTACCCATGGAGAACTGCCACTTGTGGGGGTTAGGTGTTACCTGAGGCTAGGGCCAATGTTATCTTGTGCACATATGTGGGGAAATGGACTCGAGTATAACTGCTGGGGGTGAGATATCGGGGAGAAGGTGCTTTGGATGCAAATATGAGGGAACAGGTGTTTGAAGGGACAGGTCAGGGAGGGCAAGTGTCACTGGGGAAGGGAGGGCAGGATTTGGCACAGATGGTCCCCAATTGATCATAGATGGGGGGTGGCAAGTGTTACTGGAGGGGTCAAGTGTATGTGGAGATACAGGTGCTGCTGCAACGTGAGAGGAAGATATGATATGGAGGAGAGACGCTACTTGAATTAGGGTTCGGGGGACAGGTGGAGGTTGCAGCTGAGAGCCCGCGAGGGAGGGCCCAGGTTTTGGGGGAGACTGCGGGAGGGAGGGTTGTGACTGGGGGCCCTGCTGCTCCCGGCCCCAGCTCCCCTCTGCGGCTCCTCTGCTGGGCTGCGGGCGGACTCCGGGCCGGCCGGGCTGTTTGCGATGCTGAGCGCGTCTGGGCGCCCAGGGGGGAGGGGGCCGGGCCGGGCCGGGCGGGGGCGGGGGCGGGGGGGCCGTTTAGCTATGATGGATCCGCGCGCCGCTTGTCTCTTAATCTCCGGAGCGACCGATCGATTCGCTATTTCCCTTTGTTGCCAGAAAATTCGATCCTGGCCCTGGAATTAGGTCCCCGGCTTAATCTAAGCGGAAACCGGCGGGAGGAGACACGGAGCCAGAGACACCGGGAGACACAAGCAGAGACAGAGACACGGAGAGGGAGGGAGCCAGAGACACGGGGAGACACAGGCAGAGACAGAGACACGGAGAGGGAGGGAGCCAGAGACTCAAAGAGAGACAGACAGAGGGAGACAGAGACAGGGGGAGATGGAGACACAGAAAGAGGGAGGGAGGGAAAAGACCAGGACAGAGACACAGGGAGATACAGAGAGGCTAAGACACAGAGAGACTGGAAACATGAAGAGGGAGGCAGCCAGAGACACCAGGAGAGAAACAGTCACCGGGAGAGACAGTGATAGGCGCATAAAGAGGGAAATTGAGGCACAGGGAAGGGGGAATATAAAAACATGAGGATGAGACAGAGATATGGGGAGACAGAAACCCATAGAAGAGACTGACATAGAGAGGGGGAGAACAGAGATGAAGAGAGACAGGGAAACTGAGACACGGGACAAGGGAGAGACAGTGACCAAGAGGGACAGGCAGATGGAGACACCAGAAGTGAGGAGAGATAGAGTTGGGAGTCATAGTGATCTGGTCAAGGGAAATTCAGGTGGAGAGAAACAGAGATGCCCTGAAAGACATGAAGCAACAGAAATGCCCTGGGAGACATGGAGAGACAGAGATGCCCAGGGAAACATAGGGAGACAGAGATGCCCTGGGAGACATGGAGAGACAGAGATGCCCTGGGAGACATGGAGAGACAGAGATGCCCTGGGAGACATGGAGAGACAGAGATGCCCAGGGAGACATGGAGAGACAGAGATGCCCTGGGAGACATGGAGAGACAGAGATGCCAAGAGTTGAGGAAACATAGACCTGGAGAAGAGCAGGGAAAGGGAGACCAACAGATAAGACTCTGAGAGTCAGAGAGTCAAAGAGCAAATGCAGAAACAGAGACCAACCTGGAGAGAGTACAGAAAGTGGGGAGAGTGCCTGCTCTGCTCAAGCCTTGGGCAGCTCAGCTCTCCACTGGCTTTAGGGTCTTTAGGAGAAATGGAAGAGATAGGGATAGAGCTGGAGGGAAAACTCTCTCTCTCTCTCTTTCTCTGACACATACACACACATACACAGATATGCATAGACTCAGAGAGATCCATCCTCAGAGACACAATCACACACACATACACACACACACACACACACACACACAGAGTCATTACAGAGCAGTGGTACATTCCCTGCCTCAGTGGGCCCCATCCCCTAATTCATTCCCTGTCTCGCCAGTCCCAATGAGCCTCAGTTGGCTCCCATGGCTCTAGATTCCATGGATCTTGGAGCCCTAAACTCTGCTCCCCAACCTTGAATCAAAGCCCTTTAATCTCTGATTCCCTTACCTCTGATCCTCAAACTGTTCACCCCTAGGGTCTATGTTTCTTTATCTCTGACCTTGACGCCCCTGACACTTGTATCTTTGACACCCCCCTCCACACTGATGTTTACTCATGTGTGACCTTGTGCAAGTCATTGAACCTCCCTTCCCTTGGTATCCTCCCTTGGTATCCTGACCAGTTGCAATCAAGGCCTCTAAAAATCTTTCCCTCTCCAGATTTATTATCCTGTGATCTCTAATCCCAGGCCATTGGCCTTGTCTTATCTTTGATGCCTCCTTAGGTCTCACTCCACTATCTCTGACCCCTGTCACTGGTCCTCTCTTATCTCTGACCCCCTTATTTCTAAGTATGTCTGATCCCCTTACCTCTGATTCCCCATTTATCTCACCCCCATTATCTCTAGCCTCCATGTATCTGACCTCCCTCATTCCTAACACCCTCTTATCTCTGATCCCCATGACTTTGACCCCTCCTCTCTCTTTGACTCCCATGTCTCTGCCTCAGTACCTTCCCACTGTCTGCATTCCTTAGCCTCTTAACCCCCATATCTGTATTTTAGAATTGCCTACACCTCAATATCTCTTCTATGTCCCTCAGTATATCCCTCTGTCTCCCTGTGTCCTCTCTGTCCCTTGTTTTTCTCCACTTTTCCTGCCTTTCCCTTTCTCCTCTTCCTCAATCTCCCCATCTGTCCCAACTTCCCACACCTCCGTATGTTCCTCAGTTTCCCATTTTCTTTATCTCTCAGTATCTCCGTATTAGAGACCAGAGTCCCTCAGTTTCCCTTCTTGCTACTGTACCTATCTTCCTTTATCTTCTCTCCACTTTCTCTGTTCCTGCCTCCCCCCCATCTCTGTGCTTAGGTCTCTTCGCTGTTTCTGAGTCTCCCCTACACCAATCCTGACCAGTCTGCGGCTTCACCTCAGTGTTTCTGTCTCCCCCTCGGTGTTCCTCAGTCTCTCCAACTCTCATTTGGAAATATCCCTCAATCCCCCACTCCCCTCATTTCCCCCACCCTCCACCCCCAAGGCCCGAAGTCCTGGGCCAAGGGACCTAACCCCCCAGTTCCATCTACCCATACCCTGCCCCCTCTACTCACTTTCCGGGGCTCCGGATCTCTGGGGAGTTGGCAGGGCCAGGCGAGCTAGGAGGGAGCGTCTAAAGTTTGGGTCCAGCGGCCATGGCTCCCAGTCGATGCCTGAGGGAGTAGGGAGAGAGGGAGGAAGTGGGACGCAGAGAGAGTGAGAGAGAAGGGGCAAAGGAGAGAGAGAGAGAGAGAGAGAGAGAGAGAGAGAGAGAGAGAGAGAGAGAGAGAGAGAGAGACGGAGACAGAGATACAGAGACAGAGACAGAAAAAGACAGACACCGGGAGCCCCACAGAAGGAGATTGAGACAGAGATAGAGACACAAACACAGAGACAGAGACACGGAGAGATGCAGTCAGAGAGAAAGAGAAACAGAAGCACTAGGGGGAGTGGGGGGGGGAGAGAAACCCCCACACAGAAAGAGACAGAGAGACAGGGCGAGAGGGGGAGAGAAGCAGCAGCCCGGGGGCTGGCCGGGGTGGGGGGCCGGGCCGGGGGCGGGCTCTCGGGGCCCCTCCGCTGTCTCCGCCTCCTCGGGCTCAGGCTCGGGCTCCGGCTTCGGCTAGTCTCCTGCCAGCCAGCCCGCCTGCCCGCGCTGCACTGCCTGGGCTGAGGCGGCCGGCGGCGGCTCGGCGGCCGCTCGGCTCCGGGGCCGCAGCTATATGGAGGCGGCGGCAGCGGCTGGGGAAGGAGGGAAGAGGGAGGGAGGGGAGCGAAGTAGGAGGAGGAGAAGGAGGAGGAGGACGAGGAGGAGGAGGAGAGGAGGAGGAGGAGGGAGGGGAGGAGGCGGCAGCGGCAGGGGAGGACGGCTGGGGGGGGGGGGGACCGAGGGAGGGCTGGGGGAGAGGCCCGGCCGGGGACGGAGCCGATCGATGGAATATAATTTTGCTCAAACTCGGAAAATAAAGTTCAGAGCTGATCAAATTTGAAAACAGATGTCGAATCGCGACTCTAAATAAGGTTCGATCCCTGGGCCGGCGTGGAGAATGGGGAGGGGGGGGGGCGGTGAGCCAGGCCGGGGAGGCTCCGAGGAGGGCGCCCACACCCACCCACACGGCTACACAGTGGCTTGCCCACCCTGCACACGGCACCCGACACACGCCGAGACCCCTGGGCACACCCAGACCCCTGACCACACAAGCCAGACCCAGTGACACACGGACCTCTGGCCACACAGCCAGACTCAGGGACACAGGGACCCCTGGGCACACAGCCAGACTCAGGGACACACGGAGCCCTGGCCACACGGACCCCTGTATGTACAGACACCTGGCTACACACCGAGACTCAGGGACACATCTGGTCACACTCCCGGACTCCCAGATGCACACCCAGTCACACTGATGAGACAAACAGAGATAAACAAATACACAGACCCACGAACAGATCCAACTGGTCCTGACCCCCATAAAGAGTCTCTCCAGTCTCTCATTCACACACCGCCTCTCACACAAACACAAGCATACATATACAGACCCACACACTCTCACCCAGGGACACGGGCACTCACTCACACACGCACGCACCGAGGCAGTCGGGCCGGGAACCGAGGACACGCACACACTCCCGGGGCCCGCGGCCACACACGCACGCACACACTCCCACCCTCACACACGCAGTGACAGGGACGGGCCCCCAGCCCCGACGCTGGCTTCGCTCCTACTGAAAGAACAATTAAATATCGACCGGCCCTCGCCGCCTCCGGAGCTGCCGCCTGGCCCGGCCAGCCGCCCTCCCCGCCCGCGCCCGCCTGCGCCCACAGCCCAGCCTGGCCCGGCTAGGCTTCTCCCTCTCCCGTACCTTCTCTCTCGCGCTCTCCTCTCCCTCTCCCCTCTTCTCCCGCCCCTCTCCTCTCCTCTCGCCTGTCTTGCGCCCTCTCCTCCCTTTCTCTCCTTTCTGCCCTTTTCTTTGTTTCCTGCCCCTGTCACCCCATTACATCCCCTTTCCTTCTCCCAATCCCTTCTCCTCCAATCTCCCCTCTGTATCTCTATCCTCCCCAAAGCGAGTCTAACACCCCAAACAGGTGTCCTTTACCTCGATGTTCCCGGGATGAGACGCATACGCCAAGGGTATGTACAACTATCATTAAACTAACACCTCCGAGTCCATAACAGATCCTCAAAGGATGGCTGTAATAGGGTCAGGCTAATCGCCCCAGGACGGACTTCATGTGCGATAGGCTGTAGGTATTACCCACTCACAAGAGACACAGGGCCCGTTGGATTGTAGATAACACCACCAAGGGTTAGGAAAGTCTACTAGGTGGTATGCAACACCCTCAGGATGGATAGCACACCCAAACCACTGGACCCCTTGGGATACATATAACACCCAGCTGTGTATACAGCTCACTAAACTGTATATAACACCCTCAGGATCAATGTAACCTACTGGACTGTAGCTAACACCCCTTAGGATGGATATAACACCCACTGGACTGTTTATAACACTCACAGAATAAATATAACCCATTAGACTGTAGATAACACCCTCAGGGTAGGTATAACGCCCACTGGGCTGTAGCTAACCGCCCTCAGGCTGGACACAACACTCACTAGGCTGTAAGTGACACCCCCCAGAACAGACACATCAGCCACTGGACTATTTAAAGTATTCATAGAATAAATAGAATTCATTAGATTGTAGGTAACAACTGAGCAAACTCTCAGGGCACCCACACGGATTGTAGATGATGCCCCTCGGGGAACAACAATGTGTCTATTAGACTGTAGCCAGCACCCTTTAAATGGACGTACCCTCTAGGCTATAGATAGCACACCTTAGGGTGAACACAACATTTTGGGGGTACCCACACACCTCTAAAGATGTGACAGATTTCCTAGAGTGTAACCCTCATTTAAAGTTGTATCACTCCAGAAAAGTTTCTTCCCCCTTCTCCTTGTCAGGATTACAATCATTCTCAGACTACCTCCAGGTGAAAATTAACCCCCTCCCCAATCTCCTCTCCTCCCCATAATTCTATGTTGCATTGAATCTATGTCCCCTGAGAAAGCCTCAGTACAAACCACCTACCCACCCACCACTGGCTTCCTTGGGCTCTGCATGGAATAGGTCAGTGGTGGAAATGCCCCTCACTGGGCAGGCAGGTGAATACACCTTGAACTCCCTGAGGGACCCAAGGTTCCTTTCCTCTCAGACCTGGCCTCAGAAGTCTCAGATCTTCACACACACACACACACACACACACACACACACACACACACACACACACACACACACACGAGGGCAATACCACGGACTCACACATTCATGTACAAAGTCAGACACACTGATGTGCATTCAGACACACAGTCACACATGCACACTCAAACCCATTAGGAAGAACATAATCCCTCTCAAGGCTGGTTATGCCAGGGAAAAGAAAGGAAAGATCAAGCAGGAGAGGATGAGGACAGAAGGGAGAAAAGGGAAGAAGGCTCAAAGAAGAGGGAGGAAGAAAGACAGAGAAAGCGAGGCAGAGAGATAGAGAGACAGAGACGGAGATAGACGAGGGGGAGAGAAGAGAGAGGGGGGAAAGAGGGGGAGGAGGAGGGAGTGAGAGGGGGAGAGATAGAGACAGAGACAAGGAGAGAAGGGAGGGGGAAAGATGGGAGAGAGAGGGAGGGAAAGGGGAGAGACAGGGAGAGAAGAGAGGGGGAAAGAGATGGGGAGAGAAAGAGAGAGAGGGAGGAAGGGAGAGGGAGAGAGGGAGGGAGGAAGGAAGGGAGAGGGGGAGACAGAAAGACAGAAAGAGGGAGAGAGAGGAAGACAGAGAGAGAGAGAGAGAGAAAGAGGGAGAGAGAGAGAGAGAGAGAGAGAGAGAGAGAGAGAGAGAGAGAGAGAGAGAGAGAGAGAGAGAGAGAGAGAGAAGGTCTCAGCTCTGGTCTTTCATGAGAGACTTAGGTCCAGACTTGAGGGAGAGAGAAGGACAGTGAGGGTGCTTGGGAAGGCACAGACAGGGAGAGGAAAGGACAGGGCTCAGTACCTAATGAATAAGGGAATCAGGGTAGGACAGAAACAGCCATAGGGGGCCCCCACAAAGAATGAGGCCTGACATGTGGGAAGTCAGACAAAAGGAGGCCCCAGGAGAAATCCAGACAGATTGGAGGGTCCCCACAAGTGACAAGACAGACAGAGTAATGATTCCCAAGATGAGGGTGGGGAGACAGCCGGGGAGATGTCTTTGGGGAGTGTCAGACAGACAAATGGACAATCAGTGCAGGATAGCGTGATGGGAGCAGAGAGAGACAGAAGGGTGTCTAAGGGGAGCATCAAGTTGAGTCAGTGAGGGTCCAGGGGAGCTGTGGACTCTTGACAAGAACACTGGATTTGGAACCTAAGGACCAGGGTTCAAATCTTGGTTTCATCATTTACCTAGGACCTTGGACAAGTCCCTTCACTTCTCTAGAACTATTTCCCCCACTGTAAAATAAGGTTGGGTTTCTAGCTCGGGAGCCTCTAATTCAAACTCTTTCTGTCATCCCTTTCCCAGGGACCCCCTCCCTGATTTTATCTGTCTATGATTCTATGAGCCCCCATTCCTATTCCCAAGGAAGGACAGATGGCCAAAACCAAGAAGGAATGTCTAAAGGAGAATGGACCGATGGACAGAGTTGGAGATCAGATGATCAGATCTAGAGCTAAAAGGAATCTTAGAAGCCCTCATTTTATAGATGAGATAACAGGCAGAAGACTATTGAAGGACCCCAAGTCATGCAGGAAATAAGTGGTGGAACTGGGATTCAAGCCCATGTCTCTTGATCCCAGATCCAGCATTTTACCACTGTCCCACTCTGGGACATGTAAGATAGATGGTGGCCATGGGTTTGAGAAGGATGTCCTGAGGGTGCAGGCAGGCCACCAGTGAGAAGCAGTGAGTCCCAGCTGGATGGGCTGTCAGGGGACTTTGGTTAATGGGAATGGGAAGACCTATGGTTGTGGGAGTGAGTGGGGTGGTACTGGTGAAACCCAAGCTGGCAGAGGCCAGGGCCATGGGCAGCAAAGGCCCAGGTCCCAGAGGGACATGAAGGGGACAGGCAGTGTGCTGTGAGGCTAAGGGGCCCTGGCTAGTCCTGGGTATGGGAGTGGGGACCAAGCTGGGTCATACGTTCAAGCCAGATGTCAGGGGCCAATGGGTGACTGGGGCAGGGATGGGGGGCTGTGATCTGTGGTGCCAAGAGGGGTCAGAGGCTCATAGATGTGGAGCTGGGAGATGACCCAGTGATCATCTAGTGAGGGCTTGTGACTTGTCCACAGTCACACAGGTTACCTCACTAGGTTTAGAATTCATGTCTGCAGACCCCAGACTGTTATGGAGCAGAGGGTGGGTGGGTGTGGGGGGGGGCAGGGGCCGCTGGAAATGTGTCCGGGAGAGATATTGGAAGATAGTCAGTGGTCAGTCCAGCGTGGAGGCTGGTGGGAGTACAGGGAGAGGCCATGGATGATGGGACCAGATGGTCTAAGGTGTTTGAGAGGACAGTGAAATATGAGACAGAGGAGGGCACAGAGATGGGCATCATGGGCAATGAAGCCAGGTCGGGCCATGTGTATGAGAGGGATTGGGAGGGCAGTCGGTGGGGAGGATGGGAACAGGGGATACTGGTGTCCCAGACTGGCCTGTGCCACTGTGGCAGGATGGGACACGTGTATTGGGGCAGGGGGGAAAAAGCTGGGGTTTGGGCAGTAGGGCTGGAGGAATGTGGAAGAACTGGATGGGGGGAGTGAGTGGGGGATCCAGAATGGATGTTGGGCAGGACTCTGGGGGTTTGTCCTAGGGTGTGGACTGGTGGGTCACAGGGACAGGAACGAGGTGTGTAGGGGTGTTGGGGCCAGATTTATCCCCCCAAACTCTCTTACTCTGGGTGAATCTTAGCAAAGGATACTTCAGAGGGCAAGACCTCTGAGCAATGGGGCTAAGACTGGGAGCTGGGTTATGTCCAGGAGGAATGTGAGTGGGGAAGTGGGGTCACTGAAGAGTGAGAAATAGGGTGGCCTGAGGTTGGAGTTAGTGATGAGCCCTTGAAGGAGTGATGGGAGCACCCAGGGTCATTTGTCTTACCTTGGGGGAAAAGATCAAGGGGCTGGGGATGGGAGGGGATGAAATATGGCCAAGGGGCTGGAAAGAGGAACAGGGCTAAGGGGATCTTGCAGTGTGGAGCAATAACTGAGGCCGTGGAAAGTAGGACAGAGATTGTGTCCTGAAGCAACGTCAGGAGCTTATGGGGCCTGGGAATGCTGGAAGGGTAAGTAAAAGGGGGCACAGGTGGTGAAACCAGCCAGGCTATGTGTCTGGAAGGAATAGCTATAGTGGGGGGGGTGGAGAAGAATGAGTGGTGGGACTGGGGGGGGTGAGTGGTGGGGGAGTGGTGGGACTGGGGGGTGAGTGGTGGGACTGGAGGGGTGAGTGGTGGGACTGGGGGGGTGAGTGGTGGAACTGGGGGGGAGTGGTGGGACTGGGGGGTGAGTGATGGGACTGGGGGGGTGAGTGGTGGGACTGGGGGTGAGTGGTGGGACTGGGGGGTGAGTGGTGGGACTGGGGGGGTGAGTGGTGGGACTGGGGGGGTGAGTGGTGGGACTGGGGGGGTGAGTGATGGGACTGGAGGGGTGAGTGGTGGGACTGGGGGGGTGAGTGGTGGGACTGGGGGTGAGTGGTGGGGGAGTGGTGGGACTGGAGGGGTGAGTGGTGGGACTGGGGGTGTGAGTGGTTGGACTGGGGGGTGAGTGGTGGGACTGGAGGGGTGAGTGGTGGGACTGGGGGGTGAGTGGTGGGACTGGGAGGGAGTGGTGGGACTGGGGGGTGAGTGGTGGGACTGGGGGGTGAGTGGTGGGACTGGAGGGGTAAGTGGTGGGACTGGGGGGGTGAGTGGTGGGACTGGGGGGTGAGTGGTGGGCTTAAGGGGTATGAGTGGTGTGGCTGTGTGTGGCTGGGGGCAGGCTGTGAGTGGGTGAGCCAGGTCTGAATGAATTGAACCAAGTGTCCTGAAGGGATGTGTCTGAGAAGAAGTTGGGGGGTGGGGTAGAGGGAGGTCCTGTTGGATGAAGGGGCAATGACAGAGGTGGGGTGGGGGTGCTGTGGGTAATGGGCCAAGCTTTGACAATTGAAGAATATGTCTAGGAGGGATGGGGAAAGTTGGGAGGGGACTGAGGGAGGGCTGAGGGACGTAGGGGCAGGGCCAGAAGTGAGGAATGGGGGAGGTGTTGGGGAGGCTGGGCCACTAGACTGCATTTGGCTGGATGAGGAGACAGTGTTTGGTGTGGGCAAGGATTGTCGGCAGTGGGTCTGGGCGTGGTAGCTGTATTTGCATGGGGGTGGGGCAGTAGATGTTATGGCTGATGGAGGGAGGGACAAAATTGGGGGGGGGGTATGAAAAACTGAGGCTGGTGGGACCAGGCTGGGCCCACTGGTCTGTTTTTCTGTTGTGATTGGGAAGTTCGGAAGGGAGGGGCATGTGTAGGTGGGTTGGGCTGGGAGAGCTCACAGGCAGTTTGAGTGGTGGGAGCTGGACCAGGGGCCTAGGACTAGGACAGTGTTCCTCCCGAGGGAGGGGGAGGGGGACAGTGTGTGGGGCCATAGACAGTGGGACTAGGACTGAAGGATTGGGGGGGGGGCATGTGATCGGTGGGTCTGGAAGAGGAGGGTAAAGTTGCTTGTAAGAGTAGGGGCAGACTGTGATCAACAGGACCAGCTCCAGGCAGCTGCGGGTGGGGGGCAATGGATAGAGAATCGAGGGTCATGAGTAAGTGGTTGCATAAGTGCTGGGTGTGTGTATTTGCTTGTGGTGGCAGGGGCAGGGGTCAGAGGAATCGAGGCTGGGCCTGGGAGGAATGGAGGCTATATCCTGGACTAGGGTAGGAATCCTGGGCTGCAGAGCTGGAGGGAAGGCAATGGTGCTGAGTGAAGGAGGCTGCACTGGCAGGGACCATGGGTGGGGGGAGGTTCGACCCTCGAGGGACATGAAGGGGGCAGGTAGTGAGTTCTGGGGCCTAGGAGTGCGCTTGTGGGGTGCAGGACAGGGACCGTGGACAGCTCAGCTAGGGAAAGGCGGGGTAATGGTGCTCCTCCCAGGGGTAGGTGCCAGTGGGACAGGGGCAGGGGCCATGGGTACTGAGGGACAGGGTTCTGGAGGGATATGAAGGGAGCAGGCAGCAGGGCCTGGGGTGGGGGGCTGGGCAGGGATCATGGGCAGCCAAGCTGGGAGGAGGCAGAGCAGTGGTAGCTAGGCTCAGGGGAAGATGCCGGTGGGGCCAGGGGCAGGGGCAGGGGCCATGGGCAGCAGGCAGCGGGGCCAGGTTGGGCCAGCCGGGCCATGTGTCCGGCGGGAGGCGGCGGCGGGCACACGGAGTGGGTGTTTGCGGAGCTGTCGGCTCTGGTGGAATTATGAAAAATAGCAGGCATCGGAGCCGGCCTTCAGCTTCGATTAAGGGAGATGGGACATGACAGGTGCGATCAATACGCAGCCGTTCTATAAAGTGTCAAGTAATGAATCAATTTCGACTAAATTTTCCATTTTTCAGAGGCCGTTCTCCGAGAGAAGAATATCCTCTTTTGTAAAGATATTATTATCGATTTCGGCGGCAATTTGACATCAGGGGTAGTTAATTCCACTCAGAATAAAATTGAAAACACTTGAGAGAGAAAAGAGAGAGGCGAAGAGTGAGACAGAGGGAGAGAGAGAGGGAGGGAAGGAGGGGCAGGGGAGGGAGAGGGGGAGAGGGAAGGAGAGATGGAAGAGCGAGACAGAGGAGGAAGAAGAGATGAAAAGAGTGAGAGAGACAAAAATAAGAGAGGGGGAAGAAAGGAGAAAGAGGATAGATAGAAGGAAGGAGAGAAAAGTAGTAGGAAGAAAAGAGATAAAGAGAAAGGGAGAGGAAAGGAAGGAGAAAGAGAAAGGAGAGAGAAATGAGATAAAGAGGGAAAGAGAGGAGGGAGTCTGGAAGGAGAGAGAAATGCAGGGAGAGCAAAGGAAAGACAGAGAGGGGAGAAGAGGAGAGATGGAAAGAGATATGTAGAGGGAAAGAACCAGGAGAGAAACAAGGAGAGGGAGGAAGAAAAGAGAAAAAAGTAAGGGAAGAGAAAAAGGAAGATATGGAAGCAGAGAAACACAGAGAGAGGGAAGAACAGAAAGAAGAAAGGAAATAGAAGGAAGTGTGAAGAGGAAAAAAGGGATTAAATGTAGAGAGAAGAAAGGAAGATGAAGAGAAACAGAAGGAAGTCCAAAGAAAGAGGGAAAGAGAGAGAAAGGATAAAGATAGACATAGTGAGAGATGGGGAAGGAGGAAGAAAGGCAAAGAGAATATGAGAGAGTAATTAAAGAGAAAGAATAATGATTGAAGATGAGAGAGGAAAGAGACAGAAGGAGATTGGGGGAGGAGGAAGAAAATGGAAAGAAAAGGAAAGAAGGAGAAGGATGGAAGGAGAAAGAATAACTGAGTTAAGGAGAGACATAAGGAAAAGGAAGGAAGAAGAGAAAGATGAAGGAGAAGGAAGGAATGAGATGCAGAGAAAGGGAGAGAGAGAAAAAGGTGAAGGAATGGAGGGTGGGATTAGAAGCAAGCAAGAAAAAAACATAATGAAGGAGAGAGAACGTGGGGTAAAGAAGAGAGGATGAGAAAGGAAGAGAAGAGAGGATGGGGAAAAGAGAAACAGTGATAGAAAAGAGGAGAGAAATAATGAAAGTTAGGTAAGTGGAGAGACGAGGAAAGAGGGGATGAAGAAAAGAAAAGGAAAGAAGTAAAAAGAAGCAGAAAAATTGAGAAAGATTGAGGGGAGGAGAGAAAAAGATGAGCAAATGAAGGGGAGGAAAAGACAGCAAATAGGGTAGAGTTGGCAACAGAAAGGGGACCTGAAACAATCTGTGAGATGAAAGGGAGAAAAGAGATAGAAAGAGAGGGGAAGGAAGGAGAAGAGAAAATAACGGCTGAAGAGGGAGAAAGGAGAAAGGAAAGGAGCAGATAGTGAAGGGGAGGAGGAAAGGGGGCAAGAAAGGAGAGGGATGAAAAAGACAGGATAGAGGGAGTGAGATGAAAAGATAGAGGAAGGAAGGAAAAAAGGAGGGAAGGAAGGAAAGGAAAGAGGGAAGAAGGAAAGGAAAGAGGGAAGAGGGAGGAAGGAAAAGAGAAAAGAAAGAAGGAGAAAGGGGAAGGAGGAAGGAAGTGAGAAAGGAAAGAAAAGGAAGGGAAGGAGACAAGGGTGAGGAAAGGAAGGAGAACCAGGAAAAGAGGGAGAGAGACATCTCTATGAAGAGGCAGTGACAGAAAGGATACCCAGTGGGGCTGAGAGATGGAGAGATGAGAGGAAGAGGACCATGGAGGGAGTAGGGAGAGAGACAGAGGTGGAGACAGAGACAGAGACACAGAGAGATATGGAGAACAGGAAACAGTAATAGTAGAGATGGCGCTATAGAGACAATGCCAGAGACGGATGGAAAGTGACCAAGCCATCAGAGACAAAAGATGAACAGAGAGAGAGCAAGAGACAGAGATGAAAGACAGAGACAGAGAGAGGGTAGTAACAGGGGCACTTAGCAGTTGACCCCTTAAGTCACAAATCCCCTCTCCCTACACCCTGATTGTGGACTGGAGACCAAGTGTCTGTGTCAGTGGAGATGGTCTGTGTGTAAGCTTCTGGGTCCCTATGTGTGCTTATGTGTGTCCATTTCTCTGTGTTTTTTTAATAGGAAGACCCTCCCCCCGATGTGTGCATATGTGTGTGTGTGTGTGTGTGTGTGTGTGTGTGTGTGTGTGTGTATTGGTTTGGGGATGGGTTGGGTTGTTGTGTCCGTATTTGTTGGGGGGGAAGAAGTTTTAATTTGGGAGTTGCTGAAGATGTGTGTCCTGGTGTGTGCATGTCCGAATTCACATGTCCTAGTGTGTATCTGAGTGTGTGTCTGTAGGTCTTGGTGTATGTCCGTGTGTGACTTGCCAGCAGGTCCATGGCTGGGGGGGTGGGGGGTGGCGATCTTTCTCAGCATGTGTGTGTATGTGTTGACGTTTCCTTGTGTTTCTGTGATTGTGTCTGTGTGCATGTGAGACTTGGTAGATGTCTCGGTGTAGGTCCTACTGTATTAGCTGTTTGGGGGTTTGTGAGTTTGTGTGTCCATTTTGGCCTGTTTCTCTGTGTGTCTCTTTATGTGTATATCCAGGCATGAACCTGTGTTTGTGTGACTTTGCCTCTGTGTGTGTGTGTGTGTGTGTGTGTGTGTGTGTGTGTGTAGCCTCAGTGTCTTCTGTGGTCATACCTCATCTGTGTATTTGTATGTGTGCGCACAGGGCCCTGAGTCCCAGCCCACCCTGGGAGGGGGCTGCTTAGCGCCTGTCAGGCCCTGGAGCTGAAATCTCCATTTATCCCAGAGCAGGTCACAGCCCAGGCCCTTGGGAGCCAGGAGAGCGAAAATGAGGGAGGGAAGAAGGAATCGGTGGCAGCGAGACAGCCCGGGAAGGAGCGAGCGCTGCTAGAAGAGCCTTCTTAGGGGTGGGGGGCTAGGATGGCTAGGTCCCTGAAGGGAAGCAGCTGGAGGAACAGGATGCCTGGGGCCCCGAGGAGCAGGGAACAGAAAGCCAAGAAGCGTGGGGCCCTGATGGGAGGGAGCCAGGGGAGAAGGGTGCCTGGGTCCCTGAGGGAAATGGGCTGGGAGAGTAAGATGCTCAGGTCCCTAAGGGAGGGCGGGAGGAGCGGGATGCCTGGGTCCCTGAGAAGGCATGGGATTAGGATACTTCCATCCTTAAGGGCAGGGGATGGAGGGATGCATAGACACTCGTCGGACCTGGGGTCGGAGGATGAGGACTACTGAGTCCCAGAGGGGGTGGAGCTGGGAGTCAGGATTCCTGGATCCCAGAGAAGTAAGGTGGGGGGGGCGGCGAAGGGGACGTTGGTGGCCGGGAGCGGGATAGGATGCCTGAATCCCTGAGAGGACAGGGGCTAGGGTGTGACCCAGGCAGGTCCCCAGGGGCCAGTCACAAGGGTTGGAAGTGAGGGTGATAAACTCCAGGGCCTGAAAGCCCAGGTCTGGGAGCGGGACAGAAGCCTGAAGCCCTAAGGCCAGAAAAGTCACCATCGGCTGCCCCCTGGTGGGCAGAGAGGACAGGACTGTTAAGAGCCCAGAGAGCAGAGAGAGACAGAGAGAGAATCCAGAGACCGAGAATGCAGAGACGGATGGATGGGCAGACAGAAATGGAGGGAGGGAGACAAAGGGGGAGAGAGATTGTCGGAGATGGGGAAAGCGAGAGGACTGACAGATTGGGTGGGTGGGGAGTCGGTGACTGATAAAGACAGAGACCAAGACTGAGAGTAAAGAGACAGAGAGTTGAGGTGGGGGCCGAGGGAAAGTCAGACAGAGGCAGAGACAGAGACAGAGGCAGAGACAGAGACAGAGACAAGAAGAGACAGAGACAGGGAAACTGACAAGGAGAGACGGGGAGGGGGCTCCAAGAGAGCGAACTCAGACTGAGGAGAGGACGGCAGCTGTCCAGAGGCCAAGACGGGGCGAGGAGGCCGGGCACCGTCGGGTGCCCCCTGGGCCGGGGGCTTCTACGGGATCCGGACCTGCCCCTCCCCCGGCTCCTGCCCAGCCCCAGCCCCAGCCCCGCCCGGCCCCGCCGGTGGTTGCGGAGGCGACAGGGTGAGTGATGAGCCGCATTACGCAGTTAATCCGCCTGATTGAATGTTTTGCTTTCGCCCAAATTGAAACATTAAACAACAGAGGACGAGAAGGGGCGGCCGCAAATCACTCATGAAAGATTCATCTTCTCCCCGCCCGGCCCAGGGAGGGGGCAGCCAGGAGCCTTCTCTGCAGCACTCCCCGCACCCCCTCCCTCCACAATACGTACCCCGCCCCCCCCCCCAGCCTGGTTCTTCTCCCCTCAGTCCCACAGTGGAATCCTCCCCTTAGCTAGCCCCTGCTTGGCCTTTCTCCCATCAGCCCCCACCCCATACCTGCTCTTGCACCCCTCGGTCCTCCCCACTCTTAGCTTTCTCCCCTCCCCCTTACTCCTCCACTCAGTTTGCCCTTTCTGCCCCCCCCCCATTGAACCCCAACCTTTTTTCCCTCAGCTCTTCTGAGGCCCACCCCTGCCCCACCCCTCACTCTGCTTTTTCCTCCCATGACTCCCTGCCTGGTCGTTTCTCATCCTCTCAGCTTCATCCTGGGCCTCATCTCCCACCTCCCCCTTTACCTTCCCCCCATCAGATCCCCTTCCTTTCATCCTGCCTCATCTTCCCCTAGTGGACCTTCTCCCCTCACCCCACCCCCTTTTCCCAACCTAGATCTTCCCCCATCTACCCACCCCACCCAGGACTTTCTCCGTTAGCCAAACCCCACTCCTGTTATCCCCTCTCCCTTCTGCTTAATCCTGCTCCCCCTCAACCCTGCCCCAGTCACTATCAGGGTCATCTCTCTTGAAGCCTCCAGCTGGAAGTTCTTTCCAAAGTCTAACCTAAATCCCTCTTGTCATTTCAGCCAGATCTTCCTGTAGTATCAGTACTCAGCAGGAGGGGTAAGGGTGGGGGAAGAAGAGAAACAATTCAATCCTGGGACTTCCACCCTGGAGAGAGGCTTTGCTTGGATAGATGACCTTGAGCAGTCTCTTCCCATCTCAGTTTCTCCATCTGTAAAATGAGGGAGTTGGCCCAGGTGATCCATCTCTCCAATTCAATTCCAGTTCTCCATAGAAGACGCTCTAACCCGTGGTCCTTCCAACTCTCACCTCCTTGCTTAGTGACCTTGGACAAAGCTCTCTCCTTTTCTGAGCCTCTGTTTCTTCGTTTGTAAAAGGAAAGAGCTGTACTTGATGTTGGTCTAAGGTTGGTTTCATCTCTGGTCTATGATCCAAGAGCAGGGATCTTTCTCAGTTTTCATCTTGGGAACCAGCCCTGGAAATCCCTTTCATTCTGGGTTGGAGGGAGCTCCCTCCCTCCTGGTACTGTGCAGCAGCTAGAAATGTGATGCACTGGGAGAAGCCCTGAATTTGGAGCCAAGAGCCGGGGTTCAAATCTCACTCTGATGACCTCCTGTATGACCTGGGGCAAGTAATTTGGCCTCGGTTTTCTCATCTGTAAAGTGAAGGGGATTGGATACTATGTCATCTAAGGGACCTTCCAACTCTGGATGTGGGGTTCTGTAATCACCATATTGTCCCCTGAGGTCAGGTGAGGTGTCAGGAGCTGGGTTGGGATCCATGAGGAAGAGAGAAAGTCAGAGCAGAGAGACACACAGGGGGATGGGGATGGGAGTCCTGGGAAGGTCCTCAGGAGGAGGCAAGCACAAGGAGGGTGGGGTTGGTGAAGGGGAAGGAGCAATAATAGATTGAGTCAAGGGACCTGGACTCAAATCTGTCCCCCCTATATTTTACTAGTTGTCTGACCTTGGGCAGGTTATTTCTTCTTTAGGGGTCTCAGTTTCCCTATCTCTAAAATGAGGGGGTTGTACCTGATTATTTCTAAGGGCCCTCTTCCAATTTAGAAGTCTATAGTGTGTGTGTGTGTGTGTGTGTGTGTGTGTGTGTGTGTGTGTGTGTGTGTGTGTGTGAGAGAGAGAGAGAGAGAGAGGGAGAGAGAGAGAGAGAGAGAGAGAGAGAGAGAGAGAGAGAGAGAGAGAGAGAAAGAGAGAGAGAATCCGGAGGCAGGGGAGCCAGGGGAGCAGAGGGAGGAGGGGGGAGGGAGAAGGCTTGAGGAGCTGTAGAGAAATGGAGGGAGAGGAACTGGACAGGGCTGAGTGGGGAGAGGAGGGGGAAGCCCGAGCCGGGTGGGCTGGGGGGGCTGCGGCCCGAGCGGTGATCAATATTCGATTTAGGTTTTAATTCCGGGACTTTCTGAGTCTGTCAGCCCGTGATATATGAGCTCACACCAGGCCGCCCCGACCTGGCCGCCCCTGGCCCTGACCACGGCCCCCACCCCAGCCACGGCCCCTGCCCTTCCCACGGATGGTCCCCATTCTGACCACGCCCCCACCCCAACCTTGGCTGAGACTGTGACTGTCGTTTCTGCCTCAGTTCTTACCTTGACCATGGCCTTCAAACTGATCCCAAACCTGTTGCCTGACACCCCCGGTCCCAGCCACCAGGTGACCCAGCCCCAGGCTGGGGTGTATAGCGATGTCTTAGAACCCAGGTGCAAATCTCACTTGTGCTACTTACTGGTTCTGTGCTATTAGGCGAGCCTCCCTCCACCCCAACGTGTTTCCTCATTTGTAAAATGAGAGGGGTGGGCTATGTGACCTCCTTCTCACCCCCCACTTAGCCTGTGGGAACAGAATTATCCTCTGGGAAGAGTAGAAAATCCATGACCCAGGGGCAGCTAGGTGGCGTAGTGGATAAAGCACCAGTCCTGGATTTAGGAGGACCTGAGTTCACAGCGACCTCAGACACTTGGCACTTACTAGCTGTGTGACCCTGGACAAGTCACCTTTGGGGGGCAACCCTCATTGCCCCCCAAAACAGAAACAAAAATTCATGACCCAGCCTTCCTCAGCCACTCTCCCTTCCCACTCCCTCAAGCCCCAGAGCAGGGCTGGATCCAAGAGTTTGTAAGGTACGTCAATGACTGACTGACGATACACAGGTGAGGCTTACCATCCATCTACACACATGTACTTATATGTGTAGCACACACATGCACACCACACCTGTTAACATGCATGATAAGTAGCATGCCTATGTGAAGCCTTTCATGTCAGGTGGATGAGACCATGGCACATAGAACATGAGACATTTCACACCTGGAAGGGACCTGAGAGACCCTCAAGGCCAGCTCCCTGCATTTGCCAATGAGAAGATCGAGGTCAAGAGAGAGGAGAGGGGGCAGCTAGGTGGCACAGTGGATAGAGCACTGGCCCTGGATTCAAGAGGACCTGAGTTCAAATCCAGCCTCAGACACTTGACACACTTACTAGCTGTGTGACCCTGGGCAAGTCACTTAACCCCAATTGCCTCACCAAAAAAAGAAGAGAGAGAGGATGGACCCAAGGGCACATCCAGGTCTCGGGTCCATGTCTTCTTAACTTCACTATATTCAAAATCTCATTTATTCAGTTCAATAGATAGATCTTTTTTTTTGTTTGGTTTTTTTTTGGGGGGTGGCAATGGGGGTTAAGTGACTTGCCAGGGTCACACAACTAGTAAGTGTCAAGTGTCTGAGGCCACACCTGAACTCAGGTCCTCCTGACTCCAGGGCTGGTGCTTTATCCACTGGGCCGCCTAGCTGCCCCTCAATAGACATCTCTTAAGGACCTAGGTATTGAATCCCTGCCCTCATCTAACACTCTACTAGAGGTTGCAATATATACCTATAACCCTTCTGCAGACGCACAGCAATGCAATATACAAGCATATGCATGAACATATTATTACATGCACAATCACACGTTAGGGCACATGTGTGCAGAGGAATCACCACACATGTTCACATAAATGGGTCATAGATATGCCTTCTCCCATATGCCCGCAATACACATGCAGATATATTTAGATCATTTATCTACCTAGCGACTTATGTCTATATAGCCATCTCTCCTACCCTGATTCTCCAAGCATGTGAGAGCATATACATGTATATACACCCATCACAGAGCTGGAAAAGAGATTTGAGGCCATCTGCTCTGATTCCCTTTTTTCCCAGAGGAAACTGAGGCCCAGAGAAGTTTAGATAGATAGATGATATAGATATGTGTGTTTATATATACATATATATACATAGATATATACATAGATATATTTCTCTGAACCTCAGTTATATGCATATCTATGCATGTGGACATTATACCTACAATACAGATACACTTAAATATGTTTACATGTCTCACATATGCACATGTGTGTCTGTGTGCATACACAGAAGAAACCTCAACAAATAAGTGTTTCCATGTACATGCTCATGCGTGCATGTATGGCCTCACACAAGAAGTCTATAGACAACATACCCTACCACAGAGAAACATACTGCTTAATACACTGAGACACATGGCTCATGCAGGCGTGTGTACACGAATGCACAACCTACCCAAATGTACATGCTGACATGCATGTGTCATATGAACATCCAGGCATGTGAAACGTTGGCTCAGGAACACAGGCAGAACTGTTTCCCCTAATCCTGATACTGCTGCCTACCTGTGCAACTTGGGGCCAATCAGTTAAGCTCTTTGGGCCTTGGGATTGGAGCAGATGGTCTCAGATGTCTCTTCTAGTTCTGTGACTGGTGTATGCAGGATGCGTTCTCATATACTTAGAGAGTCAGGGTAGAAAGGACAGAGGTCATGAGTTGGTCCCCCCCCCCATGCACACACGTACACCATCACTATATTTGTCTGTCTCTCTGCTTGCTCCATCTCTATTCCTGTCCTCGAACACTCATCTCTCCCGATGTCTCTGCCTCCTGTGCTGTGAATGTCTCTGTCTCTGTCTGCCTAATTCTGGGTCTTCCTCTCCATCTCCATCTCTGGGGGAAGATGGATCCCCAGCCCCTCGGATGACAATGCCGTCTGCGCAAACTTTAATTAACACTTTGAGTTAATTAGTTCGAGATCATTTAGGAATAAAATGTTTTTATTAGGGAGGCGGCGGGGCCTTGATGGATGGTGCCGATGCGCTCTTCCGCCCGCGGGGACAGGCGGTAAACAGGAATCAATCAGAAAGGCCTCCTCCCTCCTCCCCCCCCCCCCCCATCCAACGCTCAGTCCCTTCCTCTCCCTTTCAGGTTCCCAGCATCCAGCCGACACTCCTCCCCCCCACCCCAGCCTCTCTTTCCCAACACCCAAGTTGTCCCTGCCAAGGAGCCTTTGGGGGAAATTGGTGTAACAGAAAGATCACTGGATTTGGAGTCACTGGAACGGGTTTGAATCCAACCTCTGCCATTTACTGTGCGACCCTGGGCAACTGTTCTCATCTGTAAAAAGAGGCAGTCCTTTCTGTCCTAGGAGAGTCTCTCCCCCTCAGGGGAAGCCCTTCTCAGGGCTTCCCTCCCCATTTCTTTAGGGAATTTTGCTGCCCCAGCACCCCTGCTCGTCCCATCTCCAAGCCCTGGACCCTAATCATTTGGAGGTCCCACCTTCCCACTGTGAACTTCAGTGTACACAGAGCCCAGTTCTATTTTCCCTCCCAGGATCCTAGTGATTCATCTTCCTTGGGGAGGCTCTACGGCCTGCCTGATGTGTTGAACTGAGCACTTGGCAGGAGAGAAGCAAGAGACTTCAGTATCTGTGCCACTAACACACTGTGTGACCTTGAGCAGGGGTCATCTCTCTGGGCCTCGGTTACTCCATCTGTAAAATGGGTGAGGGGGATGATAGCTTCCCAACTAGCAGAGAGCATTGGTGCCCAGCACCCACCTCCAAAGGACAGGCGTCCAGGACATCCAGTACTGTCCCTTTGCCCACTTCCCCTCCTCCCCTCTTCTGTATCTTTGATTCTTTGAGTGTCTCCAGATCTCTGTGCCTCCATGACTCTGAGTCTCTCAGCGTCTCTGTTTCTCCAAGCCGGTGCCTCGGTCTCTGCCTTCGTTTCTCTGTCTTGGTCTCTATCTCTCTGGGGTCTCCATCTCAGTCCCTCTGAATCTGTCTCACTGAGTTTCTGTCTCTGATTCTGTTTCCCTGTCTCTGAGGCTATCCCTTCCCTCCCTATCGGGGTGATGACTTCATCAGGGGCGGGGGCAGGGCCTGGGCTGAGGCCGGGCCGAGGCGGGGGGCGCGGGGGGCCGGGCCGGGCCCGGGGCCGATAAATCTTCATCAGGCGGCGGCGGGGGGGCCATTAGGCGCTAATGGGAAGATGGAGAGGGCCTGTCGGCCGCGCAGGCCGCCGCTCATTTGTCCTGCTTTCCACTCCATTGGGCGCCGCCCCCGCCCCTCCCCCTCCCTCCCTTTCCCCCTCCCTCTCGCTCCCCCCGCAGCGCGAGCCCCATTTCCGCCTCCAATCCGCCCCCCGGGGCCTTCAGCTGTAGAGAACTGGGGTGGGGGGGATGAGCATGGAAAATAAGCTGGGGGGGGCACAGAATCTTGGGAGGTGGAGAGAATATGAGTGTGAGTGTGTTTGTATGTGTATATGAAGAGAACAGAAAGCTGGGGGGCGGGGGGGGGGGTGTTGGAGCGCAAGTGTCCAGGAGAGAATGTTTGTTGAGGGATGGGGGTGAGATGGTTGGAGAGAGGGAAGGAACGCTGATGTGAGACTAGAACTTGGGGAACGCTGGAAGGAGAGAGAGGAAAGGGGAATAGACTGTGGGGGGAGGATGAAAGGAAGGGGGAAAGGAAGGCGAGGAAGAGAACCTAAGGCGGGAGTGGGGGTGAAAACACTGGGGAAGAACTTGGAAGAAAGAAGAGAACATGGAAGGGCAGGGGGAGGGTAAGAGAACAAGAAGGAAGGGAAAATACAAGTTGGGGAACAGACCATGGAGGAGGAAGAGAAGCCAGCGGGGAGGGAGAGACGACGACTGGAATTTGGAGGAGGACGAATACACCGGTGGGGTCGGGAGGGGAAGGATAGGGTTATGACGGGAGGAGGGTGAGGAGGCTGGGGAAAGGGGCCGACGAGTGGGGCAGGCCAGGAAAGAGGGGCGAGGGCCCGCGGGGAAGAAGAAGTGGGGGCGGGGGAAGCTTCGAGGTTGGGGCGTCCCTAGGGACTTGAGCCTGGGCTCGGGGAGTCCAAGCCGCCGCCACTCTCGCCCCCTCTCCCGGACTCGCCGCAGCCCGCGCGTCCGCTCTCATTTCTTCGCCCATTTTTCTTCCTCTCCTGTCACTTCCACTCGGCTCACCCCCCCCCCTCCCCGCCCCTCCGCCTGGCCAGATCACCACGCTTCCAGACCCCGGCTCTTTTCCCCTTTCGCTACTGCTCCAGGCCCTCGGGGACCCAAGCCTCCCGCCCCTGCCTCTCAGACCCAGGCGTCGGCATCGTTCTCCCAGCACCTTTCAGGGGCTCAGACGTCCCTGTGACCCAGGCATCCTGATTCCCTCATCCTCTCCCGCCTCAGTGACCCAGGTATCCCGAACTCTACCCCCACTCCAGGCTTACGATCTCAGTTATCTTGGCTACCCAAGACCCCATGGCTTAGAGACCTCTCAAAGGTCCTGAACCCTCACCCCCATCCCCTTCCGTCTTAGAGATCCCCACCCCAACATCTTGATCTCCCAGCCCTAACCCCTGGAGAACCCGGACATACTGAGCCCCAACCCCGCCCCCCTTAAGGAATCGGGCGCCCTGACATCCGCTCCTCCAGTGCTCTCAGCCATCCGCGGGTTGTGCTCTAGCTCCTGTCTTTCCCTCAGGGTTCGAGATTTCTCTTTGCACTCACTCACTCAGTGTGACCTCGGGCGAGCCTCTCTCAGCCTGTTTTTCCCTCTGGAGTAGGGAGTCTGGCTAGCTGGTCCCTAAGGGTCGTTCATATTCTAACATTCTAAGGTTCTGTAAGTTTACGATTCTACATCTGGAGTCGGGACCCTAGGAGATCTAGACGCTCGGTGGTGGTGCTGCACCCCAGCATCGGTTCCCTCAAGGACCCAGGCGTCGGATCCCTTACCCCTCCCGCTACTTGCTCAAGCCCTCTTCCGCGACCCCGCCCTTGCAGAGAACAAAATACAAGCGTCCCCTAGTGGTGAGAGTGCGTGGGAGGCGGGCGGGCGGCGAGATGACAGGCGGGCTTGGGCCCAGGAAATGCTCCACAGGGATCACCTTGAGATACCCCCTTTCCCTTTCTCACCCACTCCCCGAAGCAAAAGGACCACGGGCCCTCCATAGGCCCCCTCCCCTCTGTCTGAGCTCCTTCATCCCCTCCCCTCCCGCTGTGCCATCTAGGTCTAGCCCTTACACCAAGTCCAAGGGGGCTGGGGGAGGGTTGGCTTCAGCAGGTGGAGCATCAGAGGTCTTGATTCTGGAGCTGGAAGGGATCTTGGAGGGATGCGCAGGCAGAAGAGATGATTTGTCCAAGGTCACACGAGGAGTAAGTATCAAAGACCCAGAGCTAGTGCTTCGGACCAGCTCCCTGTGCCTGAGAGAAATGGGACCAAGGCTGGGAGGGAGCTCCAAGGTGCCTGAAAGAACACTGGGTCTGGGGCAGCTAGGTGGCCTTGGAGTCAGGAGGACCTGAGTTCAAATCCAGCCTCAGACACCTGACACTTACTAGCTGTGTGACCCTGGGCAAGTCACTTAACCCCAATTGCCTCACTAAAAAAAAAAATGTTACAAGGACACTAGGTCTGCTAGAAGACTTGGGTTCAAATCTGGTACCCTATTATTCTCTACCAGTGTGATGGAAGGAGGAACTCTCTCCCCCTGGGCCTGCTTCTTCCTCCCCAAAGTGTGTGTGTGTGTGTGGGGGGCAGTTGCTTGATTATTTGCAAGCTCCCTTTTCTAGCTCTAGATGCCATAGATCATGAATGGAGAGGTGGGGGATAAAGCTGGGTCACCAGCACAGGAGGGATGGAGGAAGGAGGGTGGGGCTGCAGGGCTGGGGTAAGGAAGGAGGGGATTGGAGACAAGCCTTGGGGGAGGGGCTACGGTGGCAGAAATGGGACCAGGGAGACCTGCATTCAAATCTAGGCCTTTATGCCTACATGCCTTCTGTGACCCTGGGCTAGTCACAGCCTCCCCAGAACTGTTTCTTCATCTATAAAATGGGAATGAGAACACTTGGCACTCCCTACCTCAGAGTGCAATTGGCCTGAAAGGACTTCAGGAAGCTTAACATGACAGGGAGATGGGAGGCACTGTTTGTATTCTCACTGGAGCCGGTATGGAGAGACAGCTGAGCTAGGGAGGGCGGAGGCCAAGGACCAGAGTCAGCCTCCTCCGCCTTCTTTCTGTCCATCTCATCCTTTCAGACTCAGTTGGATCTCTGGGTGTGTATAGGGGTGCTAGTGTGTCCCCGCTCATGTTGGAGAGTGGCCGTCTCCACAGGGCACTGTGTCGTACTTGCCTGTGTCCATCCCGGGTGGAATGGGGAGGGGAGATGTCTCAGCTCTTGCTTTCTCTCTCCCTGGCCCAGGGCACTGCTGACCAGAGGACTTTCCCCCAGTGGGGGGACTTTCCCCAGATAGAGGTCTTTGGCAGGGACCAGCTTTACTGAGATGAGCCTCTCTAGCTCCTACTCCCAGGAGCTGGGGCCCTGTTGGGATCTGCACCCCACACGTCGCAGCTACATGGAAAAGCTTTGTCAGTTGCAGCTGTGCCCCCGAGAGACAGCCCAGGAGATGGTCCTGGGTAACCAGCCAATGCCCGTGGCTTCCCAGAGCACATATGTCTCCTCCAGATCCTCATTCACCGCCCCATCTTCATGCCATGAACGACTGGAACTGAGCCCTGTTTGACTTCCCTGACACAAAGTTGTGTAAGCTGAGGGCACTTAGGGGGCCAGAGGCTTGCAGGGAGGGAGACTGATTAGGGCTGCCCCCAGGCATGTACGGGGCACTGCTTTGGCCTCCGAGGACCCCAGCCTGCTGGCCGGCTTTGTGGCTAACACCCAGGGAGAGTGCTGCTGTCTCTACCTGCTAGGGGCCCTGGTGGCTATGAGGACCTCACTTCGGGCTACCCAAGGTATCCAGGTCAGCCAATCCCTTCCCCCACCCGTCCTATCCCATGGAGCCCTAGCTTTGGCCTCCGAGGACCCCAGCCTTACGGCCTTTCTATTCTCCAAGGGTCCTTACCCAATCAAGTCCCTAATAGAGTCCCTCGTGGCTGGCCCATCATCCCTCAGGGACTTTCCATCTTCATCCCTCCTGAGCCACTCCATTCCAGGGGCCTGCCATGCAAATCTCCATTCTCCACTGGATATCCAGCTGCATTCCCATAGTCCTCTCGAGTTTGTTCTTCATGCTGCTCCCATCCCTATAGGCCTCCCCTCTACGTCTTACCCAAATCTCCCTCTATTCACACGGCCTCTTCCATGGCTATGCAAACGAATCTCCCATGGGACCCCCACCTCTAGCTCCATCAACATCTCCAAATTCTAAGGACCCTTCTTTCAGGAACCTGGCCCCACCCCGCCCCCAGCATCCATAGCCATCAAGGCTGAATCTCCATTAGCATCCTTCACCCCCATCTCCCCCTCCATCTCTGGTTTGTACAGTCCCCTCCTCTGCATCTAAACAGACGTCCCTGCAGCCTTCCCATCCCCATCTCCCAAAGGCTTCCCATGTCCTCCTTCCATCCCCCCATGGGGCCCCCAACTCTTCGCTTCTCAATCTCTATCGTCTTTCCCCAGAAACATCCTGTCCTCAGAGGCCCCTCATCTTTTCTCTCTCTCCCTCCTGAGAGCCTCCCACCCTTTTCCTCTCCTCCAGGGATCCATAGCTGAAGACTGGGCGGTCATGTGTTGCTGTCCAATCTGTGGCCTCTGCCAGATGGCACGGCAGCAGGACCCCACTATCTGAAATAAAGGCAGCCCCCAATCTCTGAAACCTCTGGTACTCTCCTTTTCCAGCCCCCCACCCCCCATCTTCTGGTTGTATTTGAGCAATGCCCGAAGGCAATGTGTTCTGAGGGTGTGCAGAGAGCCCAGCTTCTGTTCAAGATCTGGAACTATGTGTGACCCTGAGCCAGTCCCTGCTTCTCCTATGTAACAAGGGGGCAGGCTACAAGATCTGAGGGCTCTTACTTCTCTACTACCCCCCCCGGGAAATATGTGGCCTCCAAAGAGCCCCCTCCAAGCCTTCACGTTCCAGTTCCCTTGACCCCAGCCCCAAACAAAGGCCCTGAGGGGCTCTCAGCCAGAAGTCCCTAGGGCTTAGCACCACTCCACAGGGTTCATCAGAAATATCATGCTATTGAAGGGCACACAATGAGGGGGTGTTGGCCAGGGCCACACTCCTATGTAGAGAGCTGGGCTTTATTCTTGGCCAGGCTCCAAACTCTCCATCTGCTCTCCTGGGGTGAGCCCCCAGGCAAGGCTGGAAAGGTTGGGCACAGGACGGGGGCCAGCAGGCTTGGTCTCCTTGGCTCTGGCTGGGGGCCTTCACACAGGCTCCATCTGCAGCTCCTCCCCATCGGCAGCTGCCTCCAGCTGGTGGAAGGCTGCATGGGATCCGATGACCACCAAGGTGGCTCCTGGAGCCAGAGGGGAGGGCAGGAAGGTCAGCGGCTCGAATCCCCCTCTCCTCCCCTCCCCCTCTCCCACCCCAGCCAGCACATCCTTACCCAAGACCCAGAAGACAGCTGAGCCAGCTCCAGCCAGCCAGAAGAACGGGAAGGAGATGCCCCCCGCCAAGGCATACTGATGCGCTGGGCTCACCTCTCGGCCTGGTGGAGACAGGGACGGGTGACACGGGGCGGGGCTGTTTCTGGATCTCCCAGGACTGCTCCCCAGCCTACCCCCGGCAGAATCAGAGTGGGAGAGCTGGGCCCTCGGGGGCCACTTCACGCAGTCCACACCCAAAAAGGAATTTGTCCAGAACATTCCTCACCTGGGCTGGCCCAGAGAAGGCAGACCTCCAAGGAGGCAGAAGCCCTTGCTTCTACACTGCTGCCTGCCTCCCCTGCGGCTGGCCCTGCCTGCAGCTGAGCTCAGAGAGCAGAGGGGCAAACTTCTCCTTCCTCTGAGCTTTGCCTTGTATTTCAAAGCCCAGTTCCAGGCACTCCTCACTGCACCTCACGCCCAACCCTGCCCCTCTTCTTCTAGGAGCCTCCTTACTTAAAGTCCATCAGAAATACCCCCCCTGCAGAGAAGCCCTCCGAGGCAGCCCAGGGCTCTGCCCTTCCAGGACACCCTCCCAGGCCACCACCCCCCCCAAGATCAGAACAGTCAAATGTGGGGGGTGGGCTCCACAGCCTCAGGGGACCTTCCAGCGCCAAGCCTAAGCTCAGATAAATAATGTGGGCCTCTTCCCAGAGAGCTCCTGCTCTGGGGAGGAAGACTGACCAGGACAAGAAGAGGACATGAGAGCCTAAGAGACCCCCGCAGAGTTAAGCAGTGTCTTAGTGCCAACTCCAGCACTCCTGACTGACGTGAGGCTGGGCACAGACTCTTCTCCAAACAACTGCAGGCCTTAGTGTATCCCTCTTTGATAAGGGGACGCTGGCCCCTTAGGGCCCTGAGATTTCAGAGGAGAGGGGCAGCTCAGAGGCCAGGCACGAGCCCCTCCATAAAGCTGAGAAAGGGGCACGGCCTACGAGGTCCCGAAGGGCCCTTTCAGGCCTGTCATTCCCTGGGCGGGAGGGAAGCTGGATCACTGACGCCACCTGGCGGTAAAGGTGTGGTCAGACGGAACACCTAGGGACGTAGAAGGGGAGGAGACCCGGTCTTAGATCTAGCAAAGGGAAGAACCTTAGGGGGCCAGATGGCCTATTTTATCGACAGAGGCCCTGGGGGACGGGTCTGGGATAAGGGGTAGAGATGGGCCTCAAAACCTGGCGCCCTCTCCCTGGGGCATGCAGGGGCAGCCTCACCAAAGAGGACCAGCTTGGATTGCAGGGTGCGCAGGTAGAGGATGTAACAGGCTCCGAAGAAGACGGCCAAGGCCACCAAGAGCATGGGAGACGTGACCCTGTGGGGTAGAGGGCAGAGGCTCAGAGGTCTCCCCGGGCCTGGGGCTCAGGCACCACAGAGGAGGGGAGTGGGCCAGAGGCTCAGGCGGTAGTTTGAGCCTTGAGGATGGGGCCCCGGGGAGGCGAGGGACTCACACGCAGTACAGGATGAGGCCCAGGAAGACGAAGACATAGTTGCTTTGGTAATGCTCCACGTTTCGCACCAGGCGCTGGCACAGCTCGCCCAGGTTCCGAGGCCGTGAGAAGCGCCGCTGATCCAGGAAGGGGCCCCAGGGCCGGATGGTGGCCCGGCGCTGCTCCAGCCATTCCCGGCCGGCTAAGCCCGTAGGCAGCAGCTTGGGCAGCAGCGTCCTGGGGCGGACAAGGAAAGGGGCCCAGTAAGGACTGGAGGATAAGGTCCCAGAGGGCAGCAGGAGGCTAGCTCAGGATACCTGAATCCCGAGGCAGACCTCGGGGAGACTGAGGGAGAGGGATGCCTGAAGGGGGCACAGCTGAGGTATCAGGACTCCCAAGTCCCCCTGGCAGGGCCAGGGCAGGAGTCAAGACAGCGGGGTGTCTCCCAGGAGTCGGGGGTTCAAGGCACGTGGATTTCGCAGGGGGCGGGGCTGTGGATCAGGAAGGACTAGAGGGCAGTGGTGGCTGCCGGTCTGGACTTCAGGGTCCCAGAGAGGAGAATCTGGGATTTCAGGATATCGGGGTCTTGAGACAGCGAGGTGCCTGGGAGGTAAGACATTGATAGGACTGGCGGTACGGACTGCTGGCTCCCAGGGGGTGGGTTGGATTCTTGCAGGGTTGGGGGAGGGGAAGGGAGAACTGGGCATCTGAATTGCTGGGTCCCTAGTTCCGGACTCATGCAAGGTGGGATGGTGGTGGAGGGGTTTGGGTATCTGAATTCCTGGTTTCTGGAAGATGGGGATCCGCACTCCTGGGTAAAGGGGTAGAAGTGAAGGGGTGGGGTCTGGACTCTTGCAGGGTTAGGAAGGAACCAAGTATCTGAAGTCTTGGGTACCAGGGGGATGGGGTCCGGACTCCTGGACAAAGGGTGTAGGGATGGGGGGTCCGGACTCATGCAAGATTGGGGGAAGGGTGGATGCAACTAGGTATCTGAATTCCTGGCTCCTGGAGGTTGGGGGTCCGAACTCCTGTGTCTCGGGGCGATGGGGGTCCAGACTCACTTGGCACTGAGCCCTGGACCCTCCTCCTCCGTCCCGGGGTTAAACAAGTCACTTCCCGCCGCCATCGCCTCCAGCTGCTCCTACAAATGCAGGGGGAGGGCAGTGAGAGCCCAGTCGTCGCCTCCGGGCGCGTCCCCCTCCCTATCCTCCGAGCTCCCCGACCCTGCCTTGCTTACTCTCCGCTGCTGCGGCCGCCGCCTCCGGATCCGATGTGGCTGCTGGACCGTTTGTCGGTGACGAGGAGGTTGCTGGAAGTCGTAGTCCGACGGGTATTGTGGGAGCTGTAGTTCTAAGGAACTAGGCTTTTATGCTCCGGATCCTGGAACACCCAGAATGCCGATTATATGGGGAACGGAGAAGCGATAGTTTCTGGAACAAGGCATCATGGGAGACGTAGTCCAGAGGCATGAGGGTATGGTAGGCGCTTTCTGTTGCCCTCTCGGATCCCTAAGTAGTCCGAGTCTAAGGAAGCAGGGCATTGCGGGAACTGTAGTCCTTAGGCTCAAGAAATGAACAGGGTCTTGGATTATTGGGGTTGTGGGAGCTGTAGTCTTTTGATATGGGATAGTGAGTGGGGCGAGTTGTAGCCCTCGGTCAGAGGGTATTGTGAGAGTTGTGGTTCTCAGGACTAGGGTAGTCCGAAAGCTGTTGTCTTCTCGGGGGCTCGAGAGTTGCGGGGCCTGTTTTGGGGCACGTGGAGGGGGGTATTATTAAGCGGTTGTGAGAATTCGCTGGTTGACTAATCTGACTCCAGGCTAGTGTGGCTAGGCCCCCGGGGTAGCCTAGGCGTGTCTTTGCGTGGCTCTAAAGGAGACAGAATAGGCATTTCCAGCCTCTTCTCTCCCCAGCCCTTCTCCAGGGAAGACTTTCATTTCTCCCAGGAGGGGAAGCAGGAGAGTGGGACCAAAGACTGACCACTCTGCTCTCCTCGGAAAGAGGGGGTACCTGGCTCGACTTACTTCTATCAGCGCCTTCAATATTGTTATCCAGGGGATGTGATTTTCAGGATCAATATAACTTCTGATCATATTTCCTTAGGGGAGGAGAGGACCCCAAGCTTTCTATCCAAGGCTTGACCCCTTTCCCAGTAAACTCCAGATCCACCATGAATGCTGGCTTCTTCCCAGTCTTTTCCTTCATCCTGAAGTGGAGTTGGCATCAGAAGCCAGGAGTGCTAAATGTATCTGCAGAGACCCAAAGTCTGAAGAGAACACAAGGAAAAATGAAAGAGAGGAGAGAGCTCCTCCTCCACCTCCTTGTGCTCTTCCTTCTCCTCTTCCTCCATTTCACCTGTTCTTCCTCCTTCATCATCTTCCTCTGTCTCTGTCTTCTCACCATCTCCAGTCCACCCTTCACACAGGCTTGGGACATTGATTGTCACCACTAAAGAGAGAATCTCATACCAATGGGCTTTGAGACTGGGGTTATACTAGGAAGACCTGAGTTCAAATCCATCTTCAGACCCTGATCAACTCTGCCATTTTTCATCTGTATAGGGATAATACTAGCACCTACCTCCTAGGTATGGTGTTCAAGAAGATAGTTGTAAAAATAAAATGTGATAATATTTTAAACCTTAAAGCACTCTACAAACGCTCGCTACTAGTATTAAGTGTGGTCAGAAGGAGTCCCAGCCCTTTTTTGGAGGGTGGTAGTTACAGGATTGCAGACTCAAATATTATCTAACTCCAGCTTACAAATAGATAAAGACCAGAGAGGCCTTTGTTGTTGTGTTTCAGTTGTGTCTGACTCTTTGGGACCCCATTTGGGGTTTTCTTGCCAGAGATGCTGGAGTGGTTTGCTGTTTCCCTCTGCAGCTCATTTTACAAATGAGGAAACTGAGGCAAACAGGGTGAAGTGATTTGCCCAGGGTCACACATCTAGGAAATGTCTGGGTCCAGATTGGAACCCAAGAAGATGAGTTCCTGGCTCCAGGTCTGGTGCTCTATTCACTGTGCCACATAGCTCCCCTTAGAGCATCCTTCTCTGGTTAAAAAAAAAAAAAAAAGGTATTTTTCCCAGGGCTCCACATGTACATGAAGGGTACCATGAAAGCAGGAGTCCTGAGCCACAGGAGACTATTGGAAATATAATTTCTGGCAATGTGATGCAGATATTGACAAAATTATAATAACAGAACGTGGTGGGAATCTTGGTGTTGAACTATAGACAGGGGTGTGATGGTAAATGTTTAACAACTGACTCTTGGGAAAAAAAATGTACTCAGAACATACATTTGAGTTTAATCTTCACTATTAACGTTTTGCCGATCACTTTTAAGTTTGAACAATGAACAACACAATAAATCAAAACCTGATTTGTGGCATTTTCTGATTTCCAAGGTGTAAATGCTCACCATGAAGACATAAATCAACTCTCAGAGCTGGCATGAGCTGCCTCCAGCACACCCCTGCCTACATCACATTGTGATGCCTGCAGTACCTAGGAGGCACTTGTTAAGATAGCTTGGGTCATGGACCTATCAAAGTGATCTAGGTCAATAGTTTGTTTTACAATCGAGAGGGCCAGCTAGGTGGTGCTGCAGTGGATAGAGCACTGGCCCTGGATTCAGGAGGACCTGAGTTCAAATCCAGCCTCAAACACTTGACCCTTACTAGCTGTGTGACCCTGGGCAAGTCACTTAACCCTCATTGCCCCACAAAAAACACAAAAAAACCTGTTTTACAATCGAGAAAACAAGGCCCAAAGATGAAAGATGACTTTTCTGTAGTTGCCTGGAGGGCGTTTGGAGGCCAACAAAAATATAATTGCTGAAATAGTTTCCATATTATTTGTTATCTATGTTTTAAGGCCTTTACCATCTGGAAATATACATTTTGCTATTTGGGATTTTTGTAACAACAGATGCCAGCCTACCTCTGTGAATGTAAACAAATGGATATTGATTGTCATCAAATACATTATGTGGATTAAATTGGTCAATTCGAACTTTTTCTTCCTGGTGTCAGAATCCTTAGGAAGTTGCTCCATGCTGTCCCTTCTTCTATATAGATAAATTCATGTGAATAATGTGGCAAGTAAAATTATACGTGGTGGCCCTATTACTGTCCCAAGTGTAGGGAAAATTAGCTGGGTTTTCTAATATATTTGTTACTTAGAAATTAGAGGCTACTGCACCAGTTTGGGGCATTAAGCATTTTAAAATTTTTTTTTTTTTTTTGCAGGGCAATGGGGATTTAGTGACTTGCCCAGGGTCACACAGCTAGTAAGTGTCAAGATTTGAACTCAGGTCTTCCTGAATCCAAGGCCGGTGCCTTATCCACTGTACCCCACCTAGCTGCCCTGCTTCATTAAGCATTTATTAAAGTATATTAAATATTAGCAAAGAGAGCACAGCATGGCTCTGAAAGATAGGAAAGCCTACTTAGGAAATAGAAGAGAGAGAAGAGAGAAAATGGGGAACCCTAGAGGGCTATGTCTACTCTCACCCAGTTCCTGAGCCAAAGAGCACAAGCCTGTCTGCAAACTTGCTGAGGACAGGAACAGAGCCTGCCCATAAACATTGTTCAAAGCTAATTGGCTAGCATCACTCAAGTCTATTGGTTCACTGGATACACAGTCATTCTGAGGTCAGAGAACAGATCCTCTGGTGGGAATAAGGCTTTCAGGTAGGTATTGTTTTGAGTGAGGTAACTTCCTGACTCTGGGCTGACCTTAAGAAAGGTCAGGGAGCAGCTAGGTGACACAGTGGATAGAACACTGGCCCTGGAGACAGGAGGACCTGAGTTCAAATCCGGCCTCAGACACTTAACACTTACTAACTGTGTGACCCTGGGCAAGTCACTTAACCCCAATTGCTTCACTAAAAAGAAAGAAGGAAAGAAAGAAAGAAAGAAAGAAAGAAAGAAAGAAAGAAAGAAAGAAAGAAAGAAAGAAAGAAAGAAAGAAAGAAAGAAAGAAAGAAAGAAAGAAAGAAAGAAAGAAAGAAAGAAAGAAAGAAAGAAAGAAAGAAAGAAAGGTCAGGCCCAGCTCTCTCAGCAACCCCTATTATTAATAATTTTCTCACAATCATCAGAAAGGAAAGTTGTAAACTCTGGAATAAAGGTTCTGTTTCCTTCAATCTTAAACCCCACCTTCTGCTGGAGGTTGTTCTTGGCCTCCTCTCTCCCTCCCCCAATATTCCTAGGTGCTAGTGCCTTCTTTACCTAGGTGCTAGTGCCTTCTTTCCTGGGATTATCTTCCATCTACTTTATACCTATTATATATGATATATATGTACCTAGTAAATTACTTGTTTCCTCCATTAAAATGTGAGTTTCTTTTTGCTTTTCTTTGTATCCCCAGCCAATTAATATAGTTGTTGTTCACTCATTTCCAACTCCAGCTCATTTTACAGAAGAGTAAATTGAGGCACACAAGATGGTGACTTGGCCAGGGTCACACATCCAATAAGTATCTGAGGTGAGATTTGAACTCAGGAAGATGAGTCTTCCTGATTCCAGGCCCCAAACTCTATGCATTATGGTGCCACTTCAGTGCTGTGACTGACCTATGGACTCTATTACTCTCCCTCAAAACTATTTCCCTTGACAATAGGGAAAGCCATTTAAAAGTTATTTGGTCGGGGGCAGCTAGATGGCGCAGTGGTTAAAGCGCTGGCCCTGGATTCAGGAGTACCTGAGTTCAAATCCAGCCTCAGACACTTGACACTTACTAGCTGTGTGACCCTGGGCAAGTCATTTAACCCCCATTGCCCTGCAAAAAAACCAAAAAATGTTATTTGGTCTTACACCCCTAAACTGCTGGGTAAGACTCTTTCAAAATTGTGATAATTTCATCTCAGACCAAATAAAGTTGGGTTGTTTGTTTCTGGCACGCAAGGGAATGATTCCTGACAATTCACTTGTCTGAAAGAAGCAGTTACTGAGTTGTCTGACTCAAAGTTCTGAGACAGCAGCTGGTCATTTGCATATGGGAGACTGTAGAATACTGGATCAAAAAAAGAACAATGTCTGCTTTAGTTATTTGTATGTGAAGAACTGGAGAACTTTTAGGTTAATGACTAAGGAAATGGAGACAATCAATCAACATTTATTAAATGGTGACTATTCACCAGGCATTGTGCTAAGCATGGGAGATACAAAAAGAGGCAAAAGACTGTCCCTGTGGGGGCAGCTAGGTGGCAAAGTAGATAAAGCATTGGTCCTGGATTCAGGAGGACCTGAGTTCAAATCCGGCCTCAGACACTTGACACTTACTAGCTGTGTGACCCTGGGCAAGTCACTTAACCCCCATTGCCCTGCAAAAAAAATTTAAAATAAAAAATTTAAAAAGACTGTCCCTGCCCTCAATGAATTTATGATCTAATGAGGGTGACAACAAATATCTACAATGTAAACTATATATAGGATAAATAGGAAAAAATAGAGGGAAGTCACTGGCATTAAGATGAATCAAGGAGAGTTTCCTGTAGAAGATGGGGTTTTAATTAGGACCTTTTGTTTGGGTGGGACAATGAGGGTTAAGTGACTTGCCTAGGGTCACACAGCTAGTAAGTGTCAAGTGTCTGAGGCTGGATTTGAACTCAGGTCCTTCTGAATCCAGGGCTGGTGCTTTACCCACTGCTTTACCTAGCTGCTCCTTATGCCAGATAAGACAGGAAGTAGAGACGAGGTCAGGGAGCACCAGGCATGGGGGACAGCCATGAGAGAATGCTCAGAGCTGAGAGATGGAGGGTCTTGTCAGTGGGACAACCAGGAGGCCAGTGTCTCTGGATCAATTAGAACATGGAGGAGGGTAAGGTATAAAAAGACTGAGAAGGTAGGAGAAGATTGGGAAGGCTTTTGAATGTCCAACGGTGTTTTGTATTTAATCCTGGAAACGATAAGAACAGGGAGGGTGAGAGGTAGTGAGGAGACCAGGGTGACTCTTGTGTTGTGAGCCTGAAGGACTGGGATGATGGTGTTACCCTCTACAGTAACAGGGAAGGTGGTGGTGGTTAGGGTTCAGGGGGAAAGATACTGAGTTCTGTTTTCAATATATTGAGTTTAACATGTCTCCTGGACAACCCGTTGGAGATTTCTGGAAGGCAGTTGGAGATTCATGATTGGAGGTCAGCAGAGGGCAGCTAGGTGGTGCAGTGGATAGAGCACCAGCCCTGGAGTCAGGAGGACCTGAGTTCAAATCCGGCCTCAGAGACTTAACATGGACTAGCTGTGACCCTGGGCAAGTCCCTTAACCCCAATTGCCTCACCAAAAAAAAAAAAAAAAAAAGGAGGTCAGCAGAGAGGCTGAGGCAGGACCATCAGCATAGAGATGACTATCCAATCCTTGAATCACCAAGTGGGATGAATGGAATATACCTGATCACAGAAGATGAACATTCAGTTACTAACTTTATGCTAAGGTAGAGTAGAGACGACCTCGCTGCTAAACCAAGAAAGGTTGGGAGAATGGAAGAAAGGGAGGAGAAAACCAATTTTAGAACTGTCAGAAAAAAACAAAACAAAAATAAAAAACTAATTTTGCCATGTCACTTGTTGCCAGGCAGGTTGGTTGGAATGCTCTCTATTGCCATCTGCTGCTGAGGAGTTGGAATAAAGAGAGAATTCTCTGTTCTCTATTATAATTTGCTGTTTATAAGAATAGAATATGGGGCAGCTAGGTGGAGCACCCGCCCGGGAGTCAGGAGTACCTGAGTTCAAATGCGGCCTTAGACATTTAACACTGACCAGCTGTGTGACCCTGGGCAAGTCACTTTAACCCCAATTGCCTCACTAAAAAAAAAAATTATAAAAATAGAATAAGACAAAAGAGACTTCTCCACATTGCCATCCATTGCTGTTCAGAGGTGGTGGAGTAGAACCCTACAAAGGACAAAGGCTTTTGCCAACATTAGGATAAAGGTCTTTGCCTTTACATCAGTGGAAGGGATCAATTAAGCCTGAAGCTGGAGTCACTGTCCAGGAGAAAGTCCAGCTGAGCAGAGAAACAGCAGGGAGGCAGAGAATCAGAGAAGCTGCCCATTGGGTTGACTGATCTGTCTGAGAGATGTTGGGCCCAATGAAGAGTTAGTGGTTCATCCCATCGATGCAATGGAAGTATTTGTTTAACCCAGAGCAGGAATTATCTTATTATTATTATTTGCCCTTTTTTTGGGGGGGGACAATGAGGGTTAAGTGACTTGCCCAGGGTCACACAATGTCAAATGTCTGAGGCTAGATTTGAACTCAGGTCCTCCTGAATCTAGGGCCGCTGCTTTATCCACTGCGCCACCTAGCTGCCCTAGAAATTATCTTACAAAGAACTTTTATGGACAGTTCTTGAGACAGAAAGAAGACACCAAAGTCTACAGTTCCAGAGCTGTGACATGCCCGCAGCCCCATTGTATTCCTTATATA
Source organism: Dromiciops gliroides (assembly GCF_019393635.1). Taxonomy (NCBI): domain Eukaryota; kingdom Metazoa; phylum Chordata; class Mammalia; order Microbiotheria; family Microbiotheriidae; genus Dromiciops; species Dromiciops gliroides. Next base: position 649,958,271 of record NC_057863.1, on the reverse strand, counting down.
TGTACCCTACCAAGACCTCTAGGAATTCATATTCAGCACCACCCCTTCCCCCCAGTAACCCATCTGGGACCCCAGGCTTCTATGCAAGAAGAGAACCAAATCAGGACTCAGATCCATAGGTCTGAACACACTGTCTCATCTCCATCTTTCTCAAAGTTTCTTCTGCATGAAAAGAATATCTGTCAATAAGGCTCATTTATTGAAGAAAGTTAGGGTGGCACAGGGGGTAGAGGGCCCTGTCTGTGTTAGTCTGCATTTTTGGTGGGATAAGGGAGTTTCTTCATTGGGAGTTTCCTATTCCAATTGTCAAAGATAAAAAGGCATAATGCAACATTATTGTTACCCTATTGTTATCTCATTTGTTAAGGGATGAGATCACAATTGTAAAGTGCTTAGCACAATGCCTGGCACAGAGTAAATACCATAAAATATTAGCTACTATTACAAATCCAAGCATTTCTTCTTCAGAGAAAGATGCCCCAAATGCCCTTAGATATGTCTTTACCCCTGGACAATTTGAGATGCCATCTACAAGAATCTTGAACAAGGAAAAGGCCACAAAATGTTAAAATACAAGTGGGTTTTTTGGAAGGGGGAGGGTTAACCTTCTAGAATAACAGCCACTTACTCATCTACTATAAGCATCTCTTACATGAAAAAATAGATGACTGAACCAGCAAGTCTTCTCATGCCTCTTACACATGTCTTTCTCTAAACAAGAAATGTTTGAATTTAGAAAAAAATGAAATTAATAAAAGTGTCCTTTTTGTCTACCAAACATACATAAAACAGAGAGGACAGTATTGATGGTTTTCTTTGACCCAATGACCATTCCTATCCTAAAACCTCATCTTATTCTGTGCATGGCCTGTTATTTTCCTTCCTGGGAGTGATAATTAATATATCACAAAATCACTTATTTGTCAAAGTAGGAAGTGACAGGGATAAGAGAATACAGTCAATTCCATTTTTCAATTATTTTCTCCAGAGCCAAAGAAGTAACCCTAATCCGTTTGGCAGAAGAAGTAGATGATTAATTTCCAGTTGGTATATGCCAAATTTGTGGGAATGGCAATTCTGAGTCATGAGGAATTCTTGACTGTTTCTGGGAGTCCTGGCTGGATGATGAAGTTGGAGTCACAGAGCCTTGTAGGAGTTGTAGTTTGTGGAGTTGGAAATAGTGAGAGCTGTGGTGCCCGCAAGCATGGCATTATGGGAACTAGAGTTTCTTCATGAGGGTATTATGGGAGCAAGATCCCAAGACATGAGGCATTGTGGGATCTGTAGTTTCTGAGAGTTATGGTCCCTATGCTGTGGAAATAATAACCTTGAGGTAAATAGCATGGAGGGAACCAGTGTTTTGACATGTGGTATTAAGGGAGTTGGATAAAGAACAGAGTGCCTGGTGAATTTAAAGAGAACTTCCTTTATCTGATCACAATGCCTTAGGACCTTGTTCTTCATCCTCATCATGACTTCCAATTTATCCACCCCTCAGTTGTTTCCCAGGCCACCATCCCTTCAGTGGTTACACTTGCCTTCCTTCTCCATCTTGATCTGTTGGTGAACCAGGTCAGCTCTATCCTCTACACTTTCCTCTACACTTAGATTCCTTGCCCTTTGTCCTATCACCAATCATGTCTTGCCAAACTCTAATCTTAGATTATTCCCACCATCTGCAGTCTTTGTTCCTGTTCACCTGCTGCTGAATGAAGCTTGAGAAAATCACAAAACTGTGCTGATTGAGTCCCCTGCAGATTAATGTAACAATCTCAACAAAGCGCTTACTGCTGCAAGGCAATCCTTTTACACCTCCCTAATCAAGTAGCTAATCCATACATCACAGAAATATTTGAAATCTTTTCAATCCTCTACAAGCCTCCCACAACACTTATTCTCCATAGCCCCTGAGATGAGGATCTTGTCTTATACTTTATGGAAAAAATTGGGGTCATTTACTGAGAGCTCCCACTTCTCTCCTCATCTCAATTTCAGATGTCTTTCTCTAGCCTTGTCTTCCATTCCTTCTTTCCTCCTTTTCCTTCCTTCCTCCCTCATTTTTTCCTCCCTCCCTCCCTTCTTTCCTTCCTTCCTTCCTTCCTTCCTTCCTTCCTTCCTTCCTTCCTTCCTTCCTTCCTTCCTTCCTTCTTTCCCTCCTTCCTTCCTTCCTTCCTTCTTTCCCTCCTACCTTCCTTCCTTCGTTCCTTCCTTCCTTCCTTCCCTCCCTCCCTCCCTCCTTCCTTCCTTCCTTCCTTCCTTCCTTCCTTCCTTCCTTCCTTCCTTCCTTCCTTCCTTCCTTCCTTCCTTCTTTCCCTCCCTCCCTCACTCACTCCTTCCTTCCTTCCTTCCTCCCTCTCTCTCCTGGTTAACTGCTCTTTCTCAGATACTTTTCTGGATCTTCATCCAGCTTATGCCCTGCACTATGGATATCCCACAGGGCTCTGACCCAGACTCTCTTCTTTTCTTGGAACAGAATAGGATGGAATCTTCTGTTGTGGTCTCTGTTTTGGTAATTTCATCACCTCCCACAGGTTCAGTGATCATCTCTGTGCTGATGATTCCCAGACCTATGTGTGCCTAACCTTAGCCTCTCTCCTGAGCACCAGTCCTGCATCACCAGGTGCCTTTTGGATGTTTCACACTGCATCATCTTAAATTCAATGTGTCCAAAAATGAACTTGCTATCTTTCCCCCAACTATTCCCTCTTGCCAGCTTTCCCATTATTATTCGGGGAAGGGGGGGAATGACACCACCATCCTCTCAGTCACCCAAGATTGTTACCTTGAGGTCATCTTCAGTTCTTCACTAGCTTACTCAATTCCTCACCCCACATATCCAATTGTTGTCAAATCTCGACATTTCTACCTTTTCAGCACCTCTAGTATATGACCTCTTCTCTCCTCTGATTCTGCCAGCACCCTGGTGCAAGCCCTCATCACCTCATGCATAGACTATAACAATAGCCTTATAGGATGGGACCAGCATCTTGCTGGCACAGTGCCTTTCCTCCCACCCACAGTATGAGAAGGCTTTGCCTAAAAGAAGGTAAAAGTGCCTCTGGGATCCGATTTGCTCCTTCTTCCATGACACAGCTCCATGCTCTTCTAGGGGCATAAAAATCCCAGCCATGAGGAGTCTGAGACTCTCAGACTTGGTGGGTGACAAGAACCGCATGAGTCACTATATTGGTTTTCTTGTTCCAGTTGCATCCAACTCATCATGACCCCATTTGGCAAAGATGTTGGAGTGCTTTGCCATTTCCTTCTCCAACTCATTTTTTTAATAAAGAAAATTATTTTATTATTTTCCAGTTACATATAAGGATAGTTTTCAACATTTGTTTTCATAGGATTTTTAGTTGCAATTTTTTCTCCCACCCTCCCTTCCCTCCCTCCTCCCCAAGACGGAAAGCAGTCTGATATAGGTTATATATGTACAATCGCATTAAACATATTTCTACATTAGTCATGTTGTGAAAGAAGAATCAGAGCACAGGGGAAAAACCTCAAAAAAGAAGGAAAAAAAAAAACAGTCCAAAAGTAGAAACAGTTATGGTTCATTCTGCATTCATAATCCACAGTTCTTTTTTTCTGGATGTTGAGAACATTTTCTATCATAAGTTCTTTGAAACTGTTTTGGATTGTTGCGCTGTGGAGAAGAGCCAAGTCTATCACCATTGTTTATCACATAATGTTTCTCCAGCTCATTTTACAGATGAGCAACTGAGGTAAACAGGGGGAAGTGACTTGCCCAGGGTCCCACAGCTAGTAAGTGTCTGAGGCCAGATTTGAACTCACAAAGATGAGTCTTCCTGACTCTTGGCCCAGTACTCCACCCACTGTGCCTTCTAGATGCCCTGAGTCATCATATCCTGATGACTTAGGATGTACCTGCTGGACTCCTTTCCAGATAGAGACAAGGGAGGGCCACATCCAGAGACAGAAAGTGCTGCTGTATGCTTGTTGCATATCCTTGCTATCTCAGGATATCTGTGTTAAATCTTCAATGACTCACAAGTGCCTCATTTTGTTCCAACATCAATCCTGAACTAAGAGGGTACTAGCATTACAGCTGTACCTCCAATAGCTTGCTAGTTGGTCTCCCTGCCTCAAGTCTTCCCCCCACTCCGATCCATCCTTCACTCAGCTGCCAGAGTGATTTTCACAAAGCAGGGGTTTTACTATGTCATCCCCTTACTCAATATTCTACAGTTCCTCTATCACCTTCAGGATCCAATAAAAAGTCATCTGGCAGGGGCGGCCAGGTGGCACAGTGGATAGAGCACTGGCCCTGGAGTCAGGAGGACCTGAGTTCAAATCCGACCTCAGACACTTAACACTTCCTAGCTGTGTGACCCTGGGCAAGTCACTTAACCCCAATTGCCTCACCAAAAAAAAAAAAAGTCATCTGGCATTCAAAGCCCTTCATAACCTGCCTTGGCCTCCTTTATAATTTTCTTATGCCTATGTCTCACCTCTGCCCCATAATTGGAAGTTTGTGATGTTCTTTTTCTTTTTTTTGCAGGGCGATGGGGGTTAAATGACTTGCCAAGGGTCACACAGCTAGTAAGTGTCAAGTGTCTGAGGCCAGATTTGAACTCAGGTCCTCCTGAATCCAGGGCTGGTGCTTTATCCACTGCGCCACCTAGCTGCCCCTGTTTGTGATGTTCTTCACATTCAACACTCTCTATCCCCACTCAGTTCCTTTTCACTGACTGTCCTTGCCTACAATTCTTTCCCTCCTTACTTCTGCCTCCTGACTTTTCTGACCTTTCCCAAGACTCAGTTTACACCCCATCTTCCCTCTGGGATTATCTTCTGTTTATATGGAATGTATCTTGTATGTACTATGTGTCTTGTATCCTGATGTATCTTCATATTTTTCTCATTAGAATTCATCTTTGGGGCAGCTAGGTGGCGCAGTGGATAGAGCACTGGCACTGGATTCAGGAGGACTTGAGTTCAAATCCGGCCTCAGAAACTTAACACTTACTAGCTGTGTGACCCTGGGCAAGTCACTTAACCACCATTGCCTCAGCCCCCCAAAAAATTAAAAAAAAAAAAAAGAATTCATCCTTCTTAAAGGTGACCAATGTTTCTACCTTTCTTTGTATCCTCAGGACTTGATGTAGTACCTGCCACATGGTAAGAGTTTAATAAATGCTTGTTGACTGATTGGTGGAATTTTCCATAGAATTCTAGACCATCAGATTTGGAAAGCTCTGATTGTTAGGATCTTGTTCTCTTTACATTCAGGTGAGGGAATCCCTGTGTGAGAACTTCCTACATCATCTGTAGATCCCACCCTTCTGTTGCTTAGCAGATAAATCCTAGGGAATTGCTTGAGGCAACTCAAGAAATTTGAGTTAAGGTCTTGTCCAGGATCACAGGTCTTTCTGACTCAAAGCAACAGATCCAAAGCACCAGCTTATTATTATTGTTATTATTATTTATTATAAAATATTATAAGTAATACTAAATAAGTATTCATAATAGTTAGCCTTTACATAGCACTTTGAGTTTTGCAAAGATCTTTATAAATATCCTCTCATCAACTCTCAGAGGTAGATATTGTTATCTCATTTTAACAGACAGTGAAACTGAGGTAAGTACATTAAGTGACTTGCCCAGGTTAACACCCCTACTAAGTTTCTGAGACTCTCTCTTCCTTATGTCCACCACATATCTGCCTTCATGTAGTTGGCAACCATTTCTCCAAGCCCTGCTTCTTCCTCATGATAGCCCTTCACATCTTTTGTTAGACATTGGTTAGATGACCCAATGGATAGAGCTCTGTGCCTGGAGTCAGGAAGATCTGAGTTCAAATCCAGCCTCAGACACTGCCTAGCTGTTACTTCAAGAACCAGAATCAGAGAATCTTTACCTTGCTGAGTAGCCAGGAGCAGGATAGAAGTGAGATGATTTCTTCCTTCTTCCATCAAAGTTTGAAGGCTGGGTACTGAGAAGAGCTTTCCTAAAAAGTCATTTGGAGACATTATCTTGTGGTCCTGGGCATGAACTTTTCTGGGTCTCAGGTCCCCTGTCTTCCTTCAAGTCCCAGCTAAAATCCCACTTTCTACAGGAAGCCTTTCCTTGGACAATCCCCTTTAATTCTAGAGCCTTCCCTCTGTTATTTCCCAGTTATCCCATACATAGCTTGTTTGTACATAGTTGTTTGCATATTGTCTTCCCAATTAGATTGTAAACTCCTTGAGGGCAGGGACTGTCTTTTCCCTTGGCATCCCTAGTGCTTAGCATAGCAATGTGTCTGGCACTTTAATAAATGTTTATTGACAGATACATGGAGTTGAATTGGTTGGACCCTACCAGTTCTAGAGCTATCCATGGTCTGATATGGGAGAACTAAGCCCAGAATGTTGGGTGTGTGGAGCTAAAGACATGAGCCTGATGCAAATCCTAGTTCCTATTTCATTTCTCTGTTAGTAAATGTATTACAATATGCATAGGAATGAGTAACCCTTTGAGGTCATGTGAAGTTGGAAAGATTAGAATCTCAGTGGAATGGGAACAAACTTGAGTTTTGAGTTAAACAAATGACCAGTTATTGTTGGGTGGAAGGTGCCAGTATTCCATTCATTCCTGCCTCGATCACTTGGCAAGACAAGACAGGGCATATAACCTGAAGCCTTCTCTTCCCCACTCCAGGTTTCCATTACTCACTGGGGGATTGAGGATCAAATCACTATTATCATTTCTTCTATGAAGGCCACAAGCAACCCATGAGTCAACTCAAAATCCCTGTAATTCAGCCTAGGCTCAATTCCCCTTCCCCAGCCACCACTCCTTCCTCCCTCATAGTAACAATAGCTAACTCTTATATCACATGCTTTAAGTTTTTCGAATATTTCATTGGATCTTCACAACCACCCTGGGAGGTGGGTGCTAAGGTTTGCCCCATTTTACAATTGAAGAAATAGAGGCAGAGTCATGCAGTAGGTGTCTAAGGCTGGATTTGAACCCAATTCTTCCTGACTCCAGAGCCACCCCTCTTTCCACTCCTCCACCTATCGGCTCCCCTCCTATGTCCTTATGCCACCCTGCTCTTCTCTTGTGTCCTCAGGAACTCCTATTCTATTTTCAACCCTTTGTATTGAATGAATGAATGAATGAATTTTTAAAAGCATTTATTAGGCTTTTACTATGTGTAAGCAGTCAATAAACTGGATACATGCCCTCAATGAAGATCCAGCTAAGATTAAGAGACTAAGGTAGGGGAGGGGTGTCAGATAGATGGGAAGAAAACCAGGAGAGAAAGAATTGTGCTAAGCACTGGAGTTATAAGTAGAAAATAGGAGATAGTCTGCTCTCGAGGAACTCCCATTCTCAGGGGAGAAAAAACACACAGAGGAAATTTCAATTGCAAGTTGGATAGAAAGGACTAGTGGTCCTTAGGGTGCAGCAGTAAAGCAGATGGTAACGAATCCTCTTTAATGTCATTTCCAAGGATAAAAAGCTATCTATTTCTGCTATTGAACCATTTGTCAGTGCCTAGGTCTTTGGTGGTGTGCAATTCCTTTTCCCGGTCTTTATTATCCGTGGCTGCTAAGGAGGTATGGGCTGCAGTACCTGCCCATTGATGGCAATTGGTCAGTAGTTGGAGCTGATTGTTCCTCCCCACACACACACACCGTAATTATTTTTCATATCTTTTATATTTAATTTTCTATGTCCACATTGTTTTCCCCAGATAAAATATGAGCTTCTTGTATGCAAGGGATATTTCTGTTTTTTTCTTTGTATCTCCAACTTGTAGAACTATCCTTGGCTCATCGTCCATGTCACACCCATTAACCAAGACTCTGTCCTGGGCTCACCTCTCTTCTTCCTTTATACTATCTCATTTGGTGACCTCATCAGCTTCCATGTGTTCAATTATCATCTCTTTGTAGATGACTCCCAGATCTGTCTGTCTGTCTGTGTCTACTTATCCATCCATCCATCCATCCATCTATCTAACCTGCTGGTCTGTGTCTGTCTGTCTATCTATATATCTCTATCCATCTATCCATCCATCTATCTATCTATCTATCTGTCTGTCTGTCTGTCTGTCTGTCTGTCTGTCTGTCTGTCTGTCTGTCTGTCTATCTAATCTATCTCCCAATCTCTTTCCTGAGCTCTAACCCCAACTGGCTTTTGAACATTTCAAACTGGATGGCTTCTGTAGCATGTCCATGTCAACACATCCAAAATAGAACTTGCATCTCCCCCACTCCCTCCAACTCTCCCCCATTCCTAACTTCCCTATTATTGTCCAGGCACCCCTCCTCTTCCCCTTGACTTAGTCACTCAGGTTCCTACCCTAGGTGCCATCCTTGACTCATTATTCTCACTCAATCCACATATTCAATCTTTTGTCAAATTATGTTGTTTCTGTCCCCATAATGTCTCTTGGCAATATCCCCTTTTTCTCCACTCACACAGTTCCTTACCCTTGGGTTTTTTTTTAATTTTTCATTTGTATAGCGTTTCATATTTCAAAACCCCTTTTACATAAACTCCTTGCCCTATACTTTCTAATTTAAGACAGTTGTGGTATAGCAGATAAAGATGTGGCTTCAGAGTTAGGAAGTCCTGGCTTCAAATTCTGATGTTGATACATATCAGTTGTGTAATGCTAAGCAAGTCCCTTAACTTCTCTCTCTCCATCAGTAATGGAAGATATTTTTGTTCCCTACAGAATTAGCTACATGGATGCTACAATCCAGTAAACATTTTGTTTTTAATTTTTTTAAAAGTTTACTCACCCATGCTTTTATCACCCCTTGCCTGAACTATCGTAATAGCCTCCTAATTGGTCTCCCTGCTTCAGGTCTCTTCCCACTCCAATTCACCCTCCACAAGCTGCCAAAGTGACTTTCCTAAAGTAATCTGATCATGTCACTCCACCCTACCCGAAATCAACAAACTTTGATGGCTCCCTGTGATGTCCAAGAACAAAACCAAAACCTCTGTTTGAAATTTAAGGCCCTTAGGGGGCAGCTAGGGGGCGCAGTGGATAAAGCACTAACCTTGGATTCAGGAGGACCTTAGTTCAAATCCAGCCTCAGACATTTGACACTTACTAGCTGTGTGACCCTGGGCAAGTCACATAACCCCAACTGCCTCACAGAAAGAAAGAAAGAAAGAAAGAAAGAAAGAAAGAAAGAAAGAAAGAAAGAAAGAAAGGAAGGAAGGAAGGAAGGAAGGAAGGAAGGAAGGAAGGAAGGAAGGAAGGAAGGAAGGAAGGAAGGAAGGAAGGAAGGAAGGAAGGAAGGAAGAAAGGAAGAAAGGAAGAAAGGAAGAAAGAAATTTAAGGTCCTTAAGACCTTCCTGCCTTTCCAATCTTCATGCATTGCTCCCTTCACACACTTTGTCCAGCCATACCGATACACTGATTCTTCACACATCACTCTGCCTTGGTGCCAAACTTCAATGCTGTCCTTCTTCACCTCCTAGAATGCCTGACTTCCTTCAAGCCTCAGCTTAAACACCATCTATCCTGAGATAGATGGAAGAGTTACTCATTCCCCCCAAGGCTGCTTTGTAAGACCTAGATTTGTATATGTCTTGTATATGCCTCTATGTATAAAGGCTGTCTCCCCATTAGAGTGTAAGCTCCCTGAGGACAAGAACTGTTTCCCTTTTGTCTTTGTCTTCCCAGCTCTTTACAAATGCTGGGCACATAGTAGGTTGGATATAATCAAGTTGAATTCATAGGGAATCCAGGCTTGGACATTAATAAGAAAAGGTGGTAGCTGCAGCATCCATGTAAGTCCTATCCTCACACATTCAGAGGCAGCAAATTGGCATGTGGATAGAGCACTGGTCCTGAAGTCAGGAAGACCTGAGTTCAAATCCAGACTCAGATATTCTCTAGCTGTGAACACAACCTCTGTCTGCCTCTTCTTCATTTGTAAAAAGGGAATAGCAATAGCACTTTCCTCCCAGGGTTGTTGTATCAAAGGCTTAGCCCAGAGTGGTGGCACACAGTTAAGCACTATGTAACTGCTGTTACTGTTATTTATATTACTACAAAGGAAGAAGAAAAAAGCTCATAGAAGATAGGAGCTGGCTCAGTTTAAGCTTGGAGTGCCATCTGGAGGCAGAAACAGAGATTACACCCTAGGTAACTTCACCACCCCCCACCCCCAGCCACTTAAACAGAGAATGCTTTCGATAAAATATGTTGCATAGCCCAACACAGTCACCAGTTACCCTAAAATGTGGAAACTTTGTCAATTACTTTGAAATGATCTAGGTCAACAACATCTACCCTTCTGGATTTGAACCAAGCCTGCCATTACTTTGGTTTGGAGAAAGATTGACACTAAGATTCCCTCTACAAATGTCAATAGGCATCTCTTTTGCAAGGTACACTGTCAAAGAGTTACCTAGAGCACTTAGAAGTTAATCAATCAATGAATACATAAGCATTTATTAGGCACTTACTATGTGCAAGGCTCTGTGCTAATTGATGAGGGTACTATGGGTAGAAGGGAGGTTTTGAACTCAGGTCTTCTTGATGCTCAGGCTAGCTGTCTATTCAATACATCAGGTTATTCACAAGCCATCCCCTTTTTCCTGGCTGATACACATAATTATAATATGATTGTGGTTAGAGGTGTAGTCACTATCTCCCCACATGTAAAGGTTCCATACTGCTTCTTAAAGTAGTACAAGAAATTTCACTATATGCAGAGCCACCTGCCCTCTAAATTGGAGGAGGAAGAGGAAGAGGAAGGATAGGACTTGTGGGAATTTAGCCATCAATGCCCACCAGGGACCTTTTAGGCATCTCCTCTCCAACATCCCCTGCTGATTCCTTTAGTCCCAGTGTCCTGAGAATTCATGCTTTTGAGCTAACAGTCCATGATGCTTTGTGGGGAAGTTTTCCCACATGTCCTGGTGGCATTGAGTCCTCCTCCTAGCCATTCCTATGGTACTGGTCTCAACCTTCAGACACCTAAGAGAACTGGGGTTCATTTACTCCTTAGAGTCATAAAAAACACCATCTAAAATCTCTGTGTGGCTAACCTCCATACTGTCTACACCTGCCTTTTTCTCCTTGTGCCTCCAGGGTGTGTGAATCACCTTACCATAGGAAGCAGGAGATCAGCCTGGTTAGGGTAACAGGAGGTAGAAGTTGCCTTGGTCTGATGCAGATGGAAACTAAGCCAATCCCCTTGACACCATTCATGAAGGGACATATGCATCAGGAGACGGAAGGCACGCATGCTCAGATGGAAGCGCCTTTTCACCTGAAGTTGGAGATCGGGCAGGTGCAGAAGGATGTAGAAATATCCGTGCACACAACACTTGCAAAGTGCATTTCATTGTATTAATGAAAGCACCATCTAAATGTTAGCTAGTATGCATGCATGCATGTGTGTATGTATATGTGATCTTTCTATTTTATGTCATCTTTTTCTAAAGTATTTTCTCCCTGCCCACCTTGGAATTCAGGGAAGAATGAAAGTAGAAGGTGAGATGGAGTTCTAGAAGTCCACCAGTGGCCAGGGTGTTTCCTGATTGGCTGAGAGTCCTGGGGATTAGAATTCCTGGGAGCCCTTGAGTGGGGAGACTTGCAGGGGTGATGCCCTGGGAAGCAAAATGACACGGATCTTTGAAAGAGGCAGGAGATACTGGGGAAAATATGGGCAATGTCAAAAAAAAAGTATCAATAAAATCCATTAAAGAAATATTTTGCATTTGAATTGTTGTCTTTCTTATTTCCCAATTAATCCAACATCTCTCTCTCTCAAAAAGTCATCCCTTATAACAAAGAATATGAAAAAGAAAAAGCAGTTCAACAAAATTTACAAACACATGGACCAAATGTGACATTATATGCAATGGCCATTATTTCTTAATAGGGATGGGCAACTCCCCTGTAAAATGAAGGAAGTAGACCGAAAGACCTCGCAGTTCCCTTCTACCTCTAAAGTTACAAATGCATGAACCGTTCACAGCGCTCCCTGGCGGTGACATTTTTCTATGCATTTTTGTCATTTTATGAGCAGCCTGTGGTTGCCCCTCGAATTGTTTTTAGAGAGGGGAATGTTGAAGGGAGGGGCGGGGGGAGATGTTGAAGAGAGTCTTTTAAAAAAACTCTTCCTACTGAGAATCCCCTTCAGATAATAAGAGCTAACCTTTACATAACTTTTGTCTCAATTGAAATATTTTGCATAGTGCCTGGCAGATAGGAGATGTTTAGTAGATACTTGTTCCCTCCCCTCTTTTTTGTTTTGTTTTGTTTTGTTTTTGGGTTTGTTTGGGGTTTTGTGGGGCAATGGGGGTTAAGTGACTTGCCCAAGGTCACACAGCTAGTAAGTGTCAAGTGTCTGAGGCTGGATTTGAACTCAGGTCCTCCTGAATCCAGGGCCGGTGCTTTATCCACTGTGCCACCTAGCTGCCCCCCCCTCCCCTCTTTAAAGCTTCCAAACACTATCTCACTCAATCCTCTCATCAACCCCGTGAAGCAAGTGAAATTATTGTTCCCATTTTGCAGAGGAGGAAACAGGCTTACAGAGTCACAAGAGTCACAGAGCTAGAAAGTGCCTTAAACAATATTCAAACTCAAGTCATACTGATCCTACATTTAACCTTCTATTCACTCCATCACAAAGCAATCTCTTAAAACAGAGGTGGTTGTTGTGTTTTCTTGTGTTGCTAGGTGCAGCCAGGTGGTACAGTGGATAGAGCACTGGGTCTAGCCTCAGGAAGACCTGACTTCTTTTTTTTTTTAATCATAAAAGTATTTCACCATTTTCCAGCTACATGTAAAGATAGTTTTCAACCCCCACTTTCACAAGATTTCTAGTTCCAGATTCATCTTTCCCCTCCCTCCCCACCACCCTCTCCCCTCCCCAAGACAGAAAGCAATCCGATATGGGCTATATATGTACAATCACATCAAACACATCTCTGCATTAGTCATGCTTCGAAAGAAGAATCAGAACACAAGGGAAAGCCTCAAAAAAGAAGAAAAAAAAACTAAACTAAAAAGTAGAAACAGTATGGTTCAATCTACATCCAGTATCCACAGTTCCTCTCTCTGGATGTGGGGAACACCCTCTGTCATGAATTCCCTGGAACCATCTTCGATCACTGCACCATTAAGAAGAGCCAAGTCTGTCACAGTTGATCATCAAACAATGCTGCTGTCACTGTATACAATGTTCTCCTGGTTCTGCTTTCTTCACTCAGCATCAGTTCATGTTAAGTCCTTCCAGGTTTCTCTGAAATCTGCCTGCTCATCATTTCTTACAGCACAATAGTATTCCATTGCATTCATATACCACAACTTGTTCTGCTATCTCCCAATTGATGGGCATCTCCTTGATTTCCAATAGGAAGACTTCAAATCTGGCCTCAGATACTTACTAGTTGTGTGACCTTAGGCAAGTCAGTTCACCCTGTTTGCCTCAGTTCCTCATCTGTAAGAGGGATCACAAGAACATTTATCTTCAACATTCTTCTTCTTCTTCTTCTTCTTCTTCTTGCAGGGCAATGGGTATTAAGTGACTTACCCAGGGTCACACAGCTAGTAAGTGTCAAGTGTCTGAGGCCAGATTTGAACTCAGGTCTTCCTGAATCCAAGGCTGGTGCTTTATCCACTGTGCCACCTAGCTGCCCCCAACAGCACTTATCTTGAAGGGTTGTTGTGAGGATCAAATGAGATAATAAAGTGCACAGCACAGTTCCTGGCCCATAGTAAGTGATATGTAAATGTTGGTTATTATTATTATTAGGCTTATGCCTATGTGCTAAACTTACACAGTCTTCTTATCGGGTGACATAGTTGTGTACTTAAGCGTCAGTGTGTCATACTAAAAAGAAGAATGGATGTTGAACCCTTGGAGCACTGGAAGGAGGTTTTAGGACTGTATTCCTGTGAGGAATGCATGATATTAGGAGTGCCTCCTGGCACTGAAGTCAAAGACACTAAGGAGGGAGGGAAGAAACATGCATTTACAAAGTACCAACTATGTGCCTGGCACTTTACAAATATGTCATTTGGTCCTCACAATAACTCTGGGAGGGAGGTTCTATGATTATCCTCATTTTACAGTTGAGGAAACTGAGGCAGACATTAAGTGACTTGTCCTGGGTCACACAACTACCAAGTGTTTGTGGCCATATTGGAATTCAGTTCTTCCTGACTCCAAGACTCTATCCATTGTGCCACTTAACTGCCTCTTAGACATAGTAGTATGAATGACCTGGGTGCTCTCTCTGTCTCTCTCTCTCTGAAATAGATGATATGAGGAGACAGAGACCTGTCTGTGCTCTTTAAGTTACCTGAATCAGGGGGCCAGTCTTGTAAAAGTTGGGGCGAATACCTGGAATCTATTCCCTAGTTGGTGCTGAAGAGGAAGAGAGAGAAAAAACCAAAACCTGAAGCATCTCCCACAATGAGGAAGGATTATCTGAAAATGAACAAAGGGGATGTGGTGGGTGAATGCCTAGGGTTGCCTGTCAGGGCCAGGCCTCCACTTTTCTCCCCGGGGGAGTTACCATGTCCATCTAGAGATGTGCTAGATGCCCTGGACTGTGCTATAGCAGAAGCATAGCAATGGCGAGTGAATGGAGTGGAGAAAAAGAAGAGGAAGTTGATGGGAAGTCTCGAGGGCCCAACATTTGACATGGTACGTGCTCTGCTGTTAGAGGATCCTATCCTTCCTGCTTGGAGAGCTTAGAGAAGCAATTTGTATCTATAGCCTCCATTTTCCATTATCCTCTTCCCCCTCTCCCAGAAAGCTGGCCCTTATGACAGCAAGAGGAAAACCATGCAGTCCAGTGAAACTCATCCATATATCAAAGAAGCCTGTCATCAGATGCAATGCACCACACTCACAGCCCCCCATCTCTGCAAAGAGGCTCTGATATCTTAAAAGAGTTGGGCAGGGGGCAGCTAGGAGGCGCAGTGGGTAAAGCACTGGCCCTGGATTCAGGAGGACCTGAGTTCAAATCTGCCCTCAGACACTTGACACTTACTAGCTGTGTGATCCTGGGCAAGTCACTTAACCCTCATTGCCCCGAAAAAAAAATGATCTATATCTATCTCTATCTATATATCTATATATAATAAAAGAGTTGGGCAGTTCAGCTGCAAAGGAAGGGGTTAGGCTGGACATCCTCAAAGTCAGTCACAGTGATCTTATGCTTGGTTCTTGGACACATTTCAGTGCCAAGGGTGGAAACTCTTCAATTCTGTGCTATAGGTAGACAGATAGCCTCAAAGACTGGTAGTCAAAGAGCCAGCAAAGACAGATGCCCCCTGTTAGAGGTAACCTGTGGTTTGCTAGTCAACATAGAACTAACTGGGGCTGAACATTGGATTGGATAACCAGGTGTTACAGAGAATAAGATACAATAGCAATACATGAATATGGAAAGGCAGAGGTGAGTAACAAGGAAAACTGTCCACACAACATCTTCCCATGTATAGCCCATTGGAAAGTGGGCAAGAGACTTCCCATCCTATTAGTTTCCCATATTGCTCAGGGAAAGCCTGATGAAAAATAGTGATGGAAAGAACGACTCCACTTTTGTGACAGAGAGCACCACAAAACCACAGCAAGGGTCTATGCAGACATATGTTGGGGATTTGTTTTTTATTTTATTTAATTGCTTAGTAGAGGGGTAATGGAAGGACAGATTATTATTATTATTATTATTATTATTATTATTATTATTATTATTATTATTATTTGCAGGGCAATGAGGGTTAAGTGACTTGTCCAGGATCACACAGCTAGTAAGTGTCAAGTGTCTGAGGCTGGATTTGAACTCAGGTCTTCCTGAATCTAGGGCCAGTGCTTTATTCACTGTGCCAACTAGCTGCCCCCAGGACAGATTAATTTTAAAAATACTTGTCACTTAAAAAAAATTTTTAATCTATAAAAAATCACAGCAAGGACACAAGAGTGTTTCCAGAGAGGATTGATTTTGGTGAATGCCCAGTGCATGAAGAATGAAAGAATCATTTGAGAAATAAACTCAGCATGAAGACTACCATGTTACTGTTCCATGAGTGGAACATAGTGTGTACCTGAAGAGCAACCCACAGGATCTGCTGTAATCCCTCCCAGTCTTCAAGAAGAATCTTGAAAGATGTTTTCTTGGAGTGGGAGGAACTCAGAAACCATCTGAAAGAAGTGTTAGCCAATGGCACCTTCTTAGGGTGCTGAAGTCCATGTGGCATCACACATAGTGTTGGTACAGAAGACTGGGGGAATCCAAATATATATGGATTTTCAGATTTTGAGTGAAAGTGACCAGTAAATCAGGGGTGAGTTTGAGATGCCCTGGGTTGTTTGACAGGAAGCTAGAAGTCCTCAGTATTGGACTTGTGAAACGAATCCTAAAATATCACCACAGCAAAGGAAGACATGTAGAAAATTGTCTTCATTTGCCCAGCACAATTGTTATTCTAGCTAGCTTTGAAGAGATGCTCCGTGATACTCTGTATGGAGTTCAATTTCAAATTTGGGTTGACAACAAGCCACCAACATTTTTGGCCGGCCATCTTTTGGATGATGTCTCTAAACTAGCAGCACTAGTCAATAATGAGCTCAGTGAGCCCTTATAAGCCAGTAAAGATTAACTTGGATGCCCTACCCCATGGGCATCTTGAATCTTAAACTATGGTGATACCTATAGAAAGATAGGCATAGATAGTACCTTGTGATTTTACTGGTACAAGAAAATCCTAAAAAGATTAAGATTGATCCTGTATCATTTATTTATTGATCTTATTTACAATTAATTGATTTTGTCCTGTAACTGCTTAAGTCATGGTTCTTTGTCTCTGAACTTAGTTCAGAATTCAGCTGGCCTTGTCATGGATTAATTTCAGAAATCCAGCCCTCCTGCTAATAATCACTGAATTCTTCTTGCCTCAAAGTTAGCTGACCTTGGGGGATGCGTGTAAACACAGGGGAGTTATGCCTAATATCTTTACACTGCCAAACTATCCTTAAGAATGTCTGGTTTTGGGGGCAACTAGGTGGTGCAGTGGTTAAAGCACCAACTCTGGAGTCAGGAGTACCTGAGTTCAAATCCAGCCTCAGACACTTGACACTTACTAGCTGTGTGACCCTGGGCAAGTCACTTAACCCCAATTGCCTCACCAAAAAAAAAAAAAAAGAAAAGAAAAAGAAAAAAGAATGTCTGGTTTGTTATCTTGTGCCTGGACTCTTAGAAAAGGAGGGGGTTGTGGCAACCCCCCCCTGCCAAACTTCCAACCAATCATGCTGTTCCTCATGCCTCAGCTCTGTAAACAATCATGTTGTGTTCATCTATATGATGTCACTTACCCTGTTTCATTTTTTGTTCTCTACTCCCCAAAACCTATATAAAGGGAACTTTCCTTTTGCTCTGAGTCTTTGGCAAAAACAGTGGCAATCTACTGACCCATTTATTGACAGACAGTATACTCCTGCTAATAAATGTTGTCTTACTTGGAGAATTGCCTCCGTTTAATCTTCTCATTAAATTTCAATTGTGACATCCTTTGGGAATAAAAAACTATCTTCCCATACAAAGTTGACTAGATCACTGAAATGTTAAGTAATTTGTCCAAGGGTCACATAGCCAGTACATGCCATAAATCCAGGTCTTCTTGTCTTCATGTCCAGCTCTCTGTCAACTATGTCATGCTGCCTTTTGTTAAGGGTTAAAATTCTAGCTAAACTGCCTAAAATATCTAATGAGTGGTCGCCAATCAATTACAAGCTTTAGCAAGAGTTAGACTTTTAAGCATTTATTAAGGAGAATAAGAATTTGATAAAGAGAGAAGAAAAGGCCTAGATTCCTATCTATTAAAGGGAGAGCACATTTCTAGCTCCCTTCTCCGCCAGCGTCCACAGGAAAGAGAGCCAGACCGAGCGCCAGTCTCTTCCTTCCTCCTCCCACTAGTCTGCGTCACTTCCTCCCCGCCAAAGAAAAGACTCCTGGTCTTGCCCTCAAAGACCTTCGCTTCATGGGCAGAACTCTTCTACAGTAAGTATCCAGCAGGTGGCGTCATTCCAATCGTTACACTTTCCATGCCCAAGGAAGACATAGAGGCAATCTAACAGAAACAGGGAGCTGGTTCATTGGTCCCATGAAAGTGTTACTGGGACCCTGAGATTTCCACCAGAATGTGGCATCAGTATTAGTGAATTGTGTTGCCTCCTCTTCACTTCATTTGTCCTAGGATGGATGGTAGTGGAATGAACAGCCCCATGATGAAGGTCTAGGCCAAGACAAGCCAAGAAATGAGAGTGATCCTTAGGGATACAAGCTTCATTCCCCAGAGGGCACCTTACCATGAAGACAATAGCAGAAGGTAGAACTATATGCCTCAATAATGGAGTATGGTAAGGGACTATAACCAATTCCACACCTGGCCCCATAAAGCAGTTGGCATTTGGCTCAATGACCATGTCAACTCTACACCATGATTCAGGACACTAGTCTCAAGAGAGAACACTCAAACTAATAAGAAAGAAATTCTACTGCCCCCCCATCCAGTCATCAAATATTAATAAAAAGGTTGAGATGTATACCAAAAGATAGAGACACCAACTGCAGCACCACAGGGTCATAGAATTAAAGGGGACTTTAGAGACCATGTATTCCAACTGCCTTGTTTTACAAACAAGGAATCCAAGGCCCTGGGACAGTGACTTGTCCAAAGTTATATTGGCAGTTGACATCAGAGGCAGGATTTGAACCTAGGTCTTCTGACATCAGAGTCAGTGCTCCCTTCTCCCCAACCCCTGGGCCATGTCATCTTTTCTGTTTGGAGAAACCAGCTAACCTCTGGAACTTGTGGTATTTGGGATTTTTGTCCCTAGAAATAAAGAAAAAAGCAATGACAGATCCTTTCATCCCTTATCAACAAACAGACTCATCCAGGAATGAGAAAGCTTTGACAATTGTTCAGAGGTTGTAGAATTAAACATTTCTCTTTCTGTCAGGTCTACTTTGTTTTGTTGTTGTTGTTGTTGTTGTTTTTTAGTGAGGCAATCGGGGTTAAGTGACTTGCCCAGGGTCACACAGCTAGTAAGTGTTAAGTGTCTCAGGTACTCCTGACTCCAGGGCCGGTGCTCTATCCACTGCGCCACCTAGCTGCCTCTTTTTTTGGTTTTGTTTTGTTGTTGTTTTTGTCAGGTCTACTTTGACCAACAGAGAGATTTAAAGAAGCATTGTCACTGGCCTTGGTTGACCCCAAGAAGTCTAGATAGCTGTGAAGGAGACACAGCTGATGTTTCAATTTCACAAAGCTGAACATGCTAGAGACCTTGAGGCCTGAGCAGAAGGCTCAGTGGTATTCACATCCGGAGTTTCTTGCGTATTCATACAATGGATGGAATACTAGGAGTGGAGCCATAGGATTACAAGTTTGTATTTGGGTGAGAGCCATGTTTGCCTGTGGACTGGTAACACAGTCTCCAAAGATGGCGTTGACACGGAGCCTCATGATCAGCCCATCTCTCAGCTGAGAGGTCAACGGAAAGAGCTTGAACTCAGCTCAGAAAAGTTCTGATAGCAACAAGAGACAGATAGATGATGCCCGAGTTCATTGTCAAGATTTTCAGCAAGGTAATAGAGTCTTGCTAAGATATTTTAGTATGCAGGGAACACACAAAATTGCAGAGCAATAGAAAGTCATCCCATAGCAAGTAATTGAAAGACTGGGCAACCTGCCAGTCTGTAAGATAGACCCAGAGCATTGATAATAGCTTAGAAGTCAATGTTTTGGGTGAGGGAGAAATAGAATATTTGGAATTTCTCAGAAGGTCAAGGAAATCAGGTGAATATCTTGGGCCCACAGGTACTTTTGTTCAAATAGGGGCTGAAGGTTGAATCTACAGGCAATGTCTTTTCAGCCTAATACCCCAGCTATAGGGATACTTAAGGGAAGAGAGTTTGAAGGGTGTGATAGACACCCTAAGGAATCCTCAAGCTTGAGATTGGGGCTACAGGTCAGCAGGCTCCTGGATTCTGGTAATTGGATGCCTGGGCCATCAAATTAGTCATTCTAGGCAATTATTAAGCACCTACTATATACCATTCACAAGGACAGGAGGTCAAGATAGGCCATGACAGACCTGCTAGGCTTGGTGATCAAGCTTACTCATGGACTTTACTGGCAAATAGTCGATGCAGTGGATAGAACACTGGACTTAGAGTCAAGAAGACCTGAGTTTAAATCCTGCCTTAGACACTTACTAGCTATGTAACCACGGGCAAGTTATTTAACCATTGCCTCCCTCAGTTTCCTCATCTGTAAAACAGTTCTAATAATAGCACTTATTCTACGGGCTTGTTGTGAGGCTCAAAGGAGTGTAATATGAGTAGAGTATTTTTCAAATCTTCTTGTTCAGTGATTTTTTCCAGTTGTGTCTGACTCTTCATGACCCTGTTTGGGATTTTCTTGGCAGAGATCCTGGAGTGGTTTGCCATTTCCTGCTCCAGCTCATTTTACAGATGAGGAAAGTGAGGCAAACAGGGTTAAATGACTTTCCTAGGGTCACACCATTAGTAAATGTCAGGTTAAATTTGAACTCAGGTCTTCCTGACTCCAAGCCCAACATTCTATCCACTGTACCACCTAGTTTCCCTTTCAGATGTTAAGGCACCATAAACATGTTAACTATTATTACCAGATTTAATATTTAGGAAAAATGGAGAAGTGGTTACATAGCTAAACAATACCCATTACTGGAGTTCATGTGAAATGTGCTTTGTATGTTACTTCAATGTAGACTATTGTGTGTTAGTTATTATCTGTATTTTCTAGACAATGTGCTCACCTACCTTTTCAGTGTCCTAGGCTAGCAATGTCACTTTTTTTTTTGCAAGGCAATGAGGGTTAAGTGACTTGCCCAGGGTCACACAGCTAGTAAATATCAAGTGTCTGAGGTCAGATTTGAACTCAGGTCCTTCTGAATCCAGGGCCGGTGCTCTATCCACCGAGCCACCTAGCTGCCCCGGCTAGCAATGTCAGAAAGGTGGTCTGTGGGTCACAGGTAGCCCACAACACTCCCATGTTCAGAGTGGAATCAAATTAAAATATGATTGGTGAATATTTGACAAAACAAATAAAAATGAAATAAAACAGATTCTAATATGTGGTTGTCTGAGTCAACATACAGTTTGCCTGAAAGGATCCTCACATGTGTTTCTACTTGAGTTTTATGCCACTGCTCTAGACAATTCTGCAACTTGCAGAGAAGGTACTAACTTGCTTTTTTTTTCCCCTTGGGGAAATAATGTAAACTCTCTAGGCTGGGGACACACCATCCATCTGGGCAGAGAGGTGCCCAAACAATTAAAGACGATGATCATACTCCCTCAATCTTCTCTTCTCCAAGCTAAACATCCAGAGTTCCTTCAGCTAATCCTTGTAGGCCACAATCTTGAGGCCCCTTCTCAACCTAGTTCCCCTCCTCTGGTCATGCTACAATTTATCAATGACCTTCCTGTGTTATTCTGCCATCTCCTTGATCAGAGACCATGCCTTGGAGGACTTAATCCTTTCATCACCCTGCCTCATTCCCCAATCAAGACTCATCAAGTTTTGATTGGTGAGTAAAAAAGGAATAAGTATGTTAACTTAACATGAGCAACTCCATTTGAAGTTTCCATTTTGTGATTAAGCAGTTGTTATGTAAGTTGTTGTGCAGTTGTTTCAGTCATGTCTGACTCTCCATGAACCTGTTTGGGGTTTGCAAAGATACTGGAATAATTTGCTATTTCCTTTTTCAGCTCATTTTTCAGATGAGGAAATTGAGGCAAACAGGGTTCAGTGACTTGCCCAGGGTCACACAACTAGTTAAGTGTCTGAGACTGGATTTGAACTCAGGAAGATGAGTCTTCCTGACTTTAGGCCCAGCACTCTATCCATTCCTCCACCTTGATGCCCTACCTAGTTATCAAGAGTCTATTACTCAGGTTAGATTGAGATGAGGTTAAAAGTTTAGGGATAAGTTCTTAAGGTGGGGAGGGAGGGAAAAAGAGAATTTAGAACACAAAATTTTAAAAATTGATGTGAAAATTTCTTTATACATGTAACTTGGGGAAAATTTGAAAGAAAGAAAGAAAGAAAAGTTTAGGGATGATCAGTAAGGACAAAACTATTAAGAAGGAAGATACTGTTAAGAAACAGTATGAGTGGGAGGTTAGCAGAAGATACTCTCCTGCATTAGATTTTTTTTTGTGCTTAGAGGAAGTAACGGCCCACTAATAAAAGGACAGGTGAGTCTTAGAAAACTATGCCTGAGGCAGTGCAGCTATTATTAAAAATGGCCATCCTAGAACAAGTATACAAGGATTTAAACCAATATATTGAAAAACCAGCCCTCGTACATTGCATGGAGTAGATGAAGAGAATCTTGATTAGAGCAGATCTGAACAATGACAAAATTTGACTCCTTTCCCTCTTTGGGAAGAAGCAGATCCTGTACTACAAGTCATGACAACTTTGAGATTAAGTGAAGGTGTTAGTTCAGAAACTAAATATTCACTGTTTTTACAAAATAGGAAATCCAGGGGCATCTAGGTGGCACGGTGGATAGAGCATCGGCCCTGGATTCAGGAGGACCTGAGTTCAAATCCAGCCTCAGACACTTGACACTTACTAGCTGTGTGACCCTGGGCAAGTCACTTAACCCCAATTGCCTCACCAAAAAAAAAAAAAAGCAACAAAAAAAGGAAATCCAACCAGTGCAATAATGTGTTTCAGGGGCAAAATGGTAGGAACCAAGGCAATCTTGGGAATTATGGAAAGAACAAGATAGGTCATGAAATGAACACCACCCTACTGGGCAGAGTATGAGGAAATGGGGATTGGTCTCCTTTCAATACCTGTTTGAGGAAAAAGGTCTCCTTCCCACCCCCCACCCCACCCCACCCCACCCTGAAAACAAAATCGCATGGTTCAGGGAAACCCTGAGCTTGTTCAGATTAGGTCTGCTCCAGAGCTGTGTCCATATAAGGGAGGAATTGAAGAATTGTCCTTGTATCATCTCCCCCATTGGCTAAGAGATACTGCTTTCGGATTAGCTAATTCTTGCGCATAGATTGTAACCCTTGAGTAATTGAAATAATGGTGAAAAAGGGGAGGGGCCATTTGCATTAGGGACTAGGAGATAAAAGGAGGTCTGTGAGCCTCCATTTTTGGTCACCCACCAGCTGGACAAGGGGTGGCCCATTCTCGTGAGAATGACAATAAATGAGTCTTTGACACATCACCAACTCTGAGTTCCAGAAGTTATTGGAGTAATATTTCTCACACACAGGTATGGTACAAATCAAGACAAAGAAAAGTACCTTTTGAATCTATTATCATCTTCCATTTATCCTGCCCAGATCTTGATTGTACCTAGTCCTTTGCAAGCTGTCTCCCTCATTAAACTGTGAGCTTCCTGAGGGCAGTGGCTATCTTTTGCCTTTTGCCTTATCTTTTGAGGTAGCTAGCAGATACAGTGGATAAATAGAGCAATGCAGTCAGAAAGACCTGAATTCAAATCCAGTCTCATTCACTTACAGTGTGACTCAGGGCAAGTCACTTCACCTCTGTCTGCCTCAGTTTCCTCAATCATAAATAGGGCTAATAATAGCATATACTCCCCAGGGTTGTTGTGAAGATCCAATGAGATAATATTTGTTGAGTGTTTAGTACAATGTATGTGGCATATAGCAGGCACTTAGTAAATGCCCCTTTCTAGAACTAATTATCTGGCATAATCAAGGGTGGAGATAACCATTTACATGCTGACAGTTGGATAGATATTGACTTACAAGTAATAAGACTCAGAAAGAGAATATGGAAAAAGCAAACAAACAAAACCAAGCTTGGATAAATGGTTCTGGAGATTCCCAAACCCCAGGTTGGAAAACATAGAGAGAGAGAAGTTAAAAACTTGCAGATTGGCCTGAGGAGATCTATAGATGTGCTGTCCTAGGGTTAGGAGAAGCAATAATCAAAATGAGAGAATTGAGAAAAATTTTTGCCTTATGGAAAAAACCAAAAAGTAACATTCGGTTATTGGTAGGAGAAGCCTACCAATAAATACCCTTCAGCACAGAATCAAAGGAAGAGAAAAGGAAATTATTTCAAAGGATTTGGAACAGAGAAATAGAAGTTATTAGGTGTTGTAGTGAGTGCTTTACAGCAAAGCTTCTTAAATATATGGATGGGGTCAAGTAACTGAATGTGGGGGTCATAAAAAATTTGGCAACAATAAAAGGTTATATATATATCTATTTTATATACCTATATATCCAGGGTCACATAAAAATTTCTCTCATGCAAAGGGGTCCCTAGTGGGAAAAGTTTAAGAAGCCCTGCTTTACACAACCTACCAGCTGCCCCAACCTTACTTTAATTTTACTCATCAGCTGCCATCTTAAATAGGGACACAAAATTTCCCTTTCCCCATCCCCATTTCCAGTTCTGGAAGCATGGTCAATCAATGAGTATTTGTTAAGTTCCTACTACAAGACAGTCATCCTGACTTTTGCCTTGCCACTGGATTTCCATTACTCTGGAATAGTGAACTGATGACTTTATGTAACTCTTATTCACTTAAATATAATTCATTTGAAAGTCAAGACATCACCCATGATTTCATTAGTCCTCTTTGAAAATGAAGGTTGAACAACAACTTCAAGACTGAAACTGTTTGAGGTGATAAGGACCTGGTACTAAGAATGAAACCACCTCTACTAACTTACATTCTTATCAAATGAATACTGCCATAGATCCTGAAAGGGTGTGTCAATTGACTCCCCCATTAGTTCCACTCACCATCAATCCAAAATATTCTTTCACGGCCAGGTTTCCTCTCTAGGTGTGGTAAAGCTCCCTGAGTGCAGTTACTGTTTTCCATTTCAATTTCTTATCCCCTAATGCTTAGCCATTTAGGAAGCACTTTATAAATGTTTTTCCTTTCATTCCTTCCTAAACTGTGGCCTAAACTCTCTAGATATTGTCCTTGGATTTAACACTTAGAGAGAAGAGGAGAGAGAAGAGGGGAAGGGAAGGAAGGGAAAAGAAAAAAGGGAAAAGGAGAGGAGAGGAGAGAGCTAATAAATGTCAGATTTGAAGGGACTTTGGAGACAGTCTAATCCAATTCCTTTGTTTTATATATGAATATACCCCTTTTAGACTTTAGCAAATTCATAGGTCAGAAGGGTCAAAGAGAGAAAATAAGATTCAAAAGCAAAGTACTTTCCGAAGTGACTAGTCATTCTATATCTAGTAAGGATCCAATGCATTGGAGTAGCTCATATTTATATGAAAAGGTCAATAGAAACAAAGATATAGATCCCAGGGCTTAGGTTGATCAACAAGAGAAACCGATTTTTAAAACCTGGTAAACCCATACCCCAGATGTATTTAGTGATATTAG
Source organism: Dromiciops gliroides (assembly GCF_019393635.1). NCBI lineage: Eukaryota > Metazoa > Chordata > Mammalia > Microbiotheria > Microbiotheriidae > Dromiciops > Dromiciops gliroides. The sequence goes on along the minus strand of NC_057863.1, from coordinate 649,932,862 downwards.
GAAAATATCTATTCTCTACTTATAACCTAGCCTACTGAGATGAAGATTTGAGAAATGTACTGGATGATCACCACACATTAGTGTGAGATCTCTTATAGGAGTGCGCAGGGGAAGTAGGGAGGGAACTGTAGTGGGACCCTGAAAAATCCAAAAGATCCCAACCCCCAAGGAATTCCTAAAACTTTCCCAAGAGAAAAGCACCTCAGGAATAAGGTGTGGCCAAGCATGACCCTGGTACACTGATAAGCAATATCAAGGTCTGCAGGTTATGGATGGATGAATACTGCATATCCATTATTCAAAGACCCTCACAGTTATCTTGCCCTTCCCTCCCCTTTGCTTTGTAAAGATACAAAAGACCAGCTCTTCCCTTACTCCAGTGGGATAGTCACCATAATGCTCTGTCCCTTGGCCAAATATTCCTCTTTCCTAATAAATCTCTTTTTATTTTACAAGATTCATGATGACCCTCCAATTCTTTGGGTAAGCTAGCCCCCTATCCAGGTCACAAGCCCCCACAACATTCTGGTGCCAAAACCTGGGAAAAGTCATCAGACAGGTGAAAAGGGGGCTGCTCATTTGGCTCTTGGATTCCCTGGTTGGGGTGTACACTGTGTTTCTCTCCTCTATCAGAACCCTCAGTGCAGTTGGATGGGTCCCCAAGGTCTGAGGTTGGAATAGCCAGGCTACTTCCAGATTCTCATTTCTCTGCAATCAGAAGACATCTGCAGGTTTCTGTCACCACCCACTCAGACTCAAGTGCAGTTGTTTTTCAGTTTGGTCTAGCCCAACCCACCATGGAGGGACAAGGATGATGTAGGAAGCGAAAAAGGGTTAATAGAAAAACCTAAGACCGAAGCTCTAATACAGATATTAGCTCTAAAAGGGAGTCAGATCCCAGTTAATGGATAATTTATGTTAGGTTCTCGTACCCACAGTGATTAGTATCCATAACGGACCAGAACGGGTCAGGTCAAAATAATAAAGGAAAAAGACAACCTATAAAAATTCTAATGAAAATTGATTATATTTTGAAACTAGCCATGGGAATCAGAAAGAGACATGCACAGAAAAGGCCAAATTTGTCCCCAGATTCACCTTACGACATGTAAACCCCCAAAACACACCTCCGCTGAAAAAGGTACCCGCCTCGGAGGTTGGTTTAGGACCCCCAGGAACTCCAAATTAGGATAAGCCCTCCCCTGAGCCACCCCTAGGTGGAGAATATTATAATGAGTAGGACAGGCCCTCCCCTGTACCTCCCCAAGGTGGAGATTATTATGAGACTGATAATCAATTTATCCATACTGTAAATATAACTGTCTTTTCTTTCACTATTCGAGAGATACCTTTCCACTTTTCTGGCTCTCTCCCTGTGATCACTCACAGCATTGCAATAAAACTTGGGAAACTGAGTCACTGAGTCTTGTAATTCTTTTGGGATAACACAATCATTTGGACCACAAATTTCCATCCCACATCAAGGAGAGAGTATTCTGTGTGACCCCCACTGCTTGGGTGTATCCTTAAAACATTTGAAAATAATAATTGGATTTAGGCGAAAATAAATGATTTTTCTATTGTAACACCAAATGGCTCTTATTTGCAGGAGAGAAAGTAGGCCTTGTTAATATGAATATATGGATCATCTGAATTTGATGGAGGTGCATTATCCAAAAGTAGTTTTTATGGGACCCTAGATTTATAGGAGCAAAATGCCCTTTGCTCAAAGGCTTCAAAGTGAACCAGACAGTCGCTATTTACTTTCTTTCCTTTTCTTTTTTTTTTTTGGGGGGGGGGGGATGGGGTAATGAGGGTTAAGTGACTTACTTGCCCAGGGTCGCACAGCTAGTAACTTAAGTTTCTGAGGCCGTATTTGAACTCAGGTCCTCCTGACTCCAAGGCCGGAGCTTTATCCTCTGTGCCACCTAGCTGCCCCTATTTACTTTCCCCAAGGGAATAAACAAACTCAAATTCCCTTTTTAAATTCCCATTCACTATCTTCTTTACCCACCTATCCATTCATTAGCATCTGCTTTAAGTTGAACTGTTTAACTGATTTACATTTGTAATGGGTTGATCTGTATCTTGCCAATGAAGTTATTTTGTAACCTGTGAGCAAAGAAACTTAAAAACCCTTAGAAAGAAGAGGAGCTTTGAGCTTCTCTCTTAGGGAAGTCTCCACATGATAGTGTTGTGTGTTGTATTTCTTGTTGGGACAAAATATTAAATTGATGTTTTTTCTGTCTGTCTCAGATCTGGTTCATCTTGTAGGAGATATGTTCTCTAATGTGGTTTTGGTAGGAGATATAAGATATAATTTCTCTGATCTGTTTATTAATTTTGTAGGAGATATTAAAGATTATTTCTCTGATCTGTTGTAGGAGACAGGCAGATGTAAAAACTATATTTTAATATTTGACAGCCTCCTGACCCACCCCTACCACACCCAGAGTGGGCTAGACAGGAAGTAACCTTCACTATCTCAGTTGTTGGTTTCTTTGTGTCCATTTATGTGTCTATCAAATAGTGTAATTGTGTGTACGATCTATAGAAATTTTGGGTTGTAACTCATAAAGCTAATACTAAACCTCGTCGCCTTTCTGAGCTGTGTCCATACTGGGAAGGTGAGGAAAGGGCTGGATGTCTTTACATTGTAAACTGAGTTTGAATTTGGCATTGGAATGTAAATTCTTTGCTAGGCATTCATAGGCTGAGATGAACATTGTAATAACTGCTGTTTTTTTTTAAAGTAATTAATGTTGGTGAAGGCTCACTTAATCTGTAATTTAACCCTTCAAATCCTACAAGCTTGAGCGGCAAGACAACTAGAAGGGTGAGTTATTATATAAAATCTTAAATGTCACTTTGTGCTATTCAAATTGGCAATTATTTAACTCCTGTGAAACATGCCACTCCCTGTCAGCATTAAGCCTTAAGTGCCTCGGCTTGCAAGGGTTGTAAAAGGGAAAAAAGCCTGCATATTTTAAAGCCCAACTTGGTCTCTGTATCGAGCAAAAGCACATACAACTGAATTAGGAACACCGGATTGGTAATTAATTGGTTTTGGTTCAAGTTTTTAAAAAAATTCCTAATATTGTTTTTTTTTTGGTTGTTTGGTTGGTTTTGGTTTTTTTGGTGGGGCAATAAGGGTTAAGGGACTTGCCCAGGGTCACACAGCTAGTGTCAAGTGTCTGAGGCCAGATTTGAACTCAGGTTCTCCTGAATCCAGGGCCTGTGCTTTAGCCACAGTGCCACCTAGCTGCCCCCTTAATATTGTTTTAAGGTACTATATTTCTAAGTTTTCTTATAGTGTATAATTTGGTTACTGTTAAAAAGGGTTGGGGTTAGCTGGATGGTGCAGTGGATAAAGCACGGCCCTGGATTCAGGAGGACCCGAGTTCAAATCTGACCTCAGACACTTGACACTTACTAGCTGTGTGACCCTGGGCAAGTCACTTAACCCTCATTGCCCTGCAAAAAAAAAAAAAGGGTCAGGAAGCTGTTCATCCATTGACCATGTGTTCTGACGTATTAAGTTATACTGTTTAAGCCATTTGGAATTACATTGATATTTTTAAGAAGGGAAACAAGTCAGTCTCTCTCTCTCTCTCTCTCTCATGCTACTTCAGTGGGATCAGGGGTGTTGGTGAAAAAGAATAAGTCCAGAGAATTTTATATGATTGGTAAAAGCAAGTAGGAAAAAAAAAAGTTGTATCCTGTTTGCACTGACATTGTGAACACAGAACTTGAAAGTAAAATTTGGAAACTTTTGAGGGGAAAAAAGGGATCGTACTGTCACTTTAAGTGCTTACCTTCAATTGAAAAGGTCTAAATTAGGGAAGAACCAAAAAGTAATTGACTTTGATTGGACAGTCTTGCAAACTAAAGTACTGGTCAATTTTAAAGTAACTTTTAATTTAGTGTGTATGTGTTTAAAATTAGAAACAGTTGTAAATTATATGGGACTCCTACCTGTTTTTGTTATAGGCTATGTTAATTATGAAATTCCTAAACAAGGAATGTTCTTAATTAAAATTTAATTTATTATATAGAAGTAATTCTTAATTGATTGATCTTTACACCAGGATAAGTTTAAACTCAAGAAAAAGAAAAAAAAAAAACAAGTAAAATATGTGAAACCTCTTACATGTGTCTCCTGGTAAACATTTTTGTTCATTACAATTCCATGAGAGTAGAGATTTGCTCTTTAAGATAAAATAAATATTTTGGAACTATAATTGATAGTTTTGAGTTTTGCATTCAGGTATAGTTGTCTGATGGATCATCAGGTCAGTAATCCACCACTGGAGAGAATGCCACAAGTTACTTAGAGGCAATGTGCTGCTAAAGGTGGAGGTGTCTGGGGGAAAAGCCAAGAGAATGGTCTTGCTCTAACCTAAGGTAGGATCTTTCTGGCTCAAGTTTCCCTGCTGAACAGGAAATGTTTCCCACTTGGCTATTCCTGAATCTATCTGGCTACTGGTTGTTGCTTGTGACTCTTACTCGAAATCAAACAGAGATAAGGATGTTTTATCCTGGCTATTATAATTATATACCTGCTTTTTTTTCTTTCTTTTTAAAAAATATTATTATTATTATTATTTGCAGAACAATGAGGGTTAAGTGACTTGCCCAGGGTCACATACCTAGTGTGAGAAAATAATGGGTTTTGGAACACCCAAAGGCCCCAGCTCAAGGGCGTTGATTGTATTGACTGACTTCCGCTGATTAACTCATTTAAAGTTAATTCAATTAAAATAACACCTGCCTGGCCCTCAAGAGAGTATGTTTTCAGAGGCTCTAGACTGTGACCTCAACACAGGACCACCCTCAAGTCCAGTGAACCAATGGATTTGGGTGATGCTAGCCAATTAGCTTGAAGCATTGTGTAAGGACCACCTCTCCTCCAAAAGCAGAAAAAGCTTCTACTCTCACTCTCAGTTTGGTATGGTAACAGGTTCGTGGAGGACTTGAGGAAGAACCAGGCCAGGCTGGAACTCTAACTGTGTTGTTTAAAAATCTAAATGTGGGTTCTAATCTGTCCCCCCCCCAGTTTTGGGGAGAAACTGTCTAAAATCACTGATAAATTCACCAATAGTTTAGACTTTTAAGGATTTATTAAAAGATAAGATAGTAGAGAGAAAGATTGACACAGATTTCTTATAGCATGAAAATCCTAGCCTTCCTAAACCTCCCACGTGAAGTCCTGCCACCAGGCAGATGTCTCAAACCCAAAGAGGAAGATTCTATCTGCCAGCCTCAACTTCCTGCTTGAAACAGTAAAAAATAATAGAATACGATACCCTATGCTAACAAACAATGTTAATAACAATACAGGAAAAGGAGAAAGGGGAAATTTTGTCCAGAGGGGTGGTCCCTCATGAACCGGCATTTTGACACTGTCTACAGGGCCTCTGCAGATAATACATATTACAGATGGTATATATAATAACAGAAGGAAAAAACCCAACAAAACAAAACTGTTTATTTAAATTCTTTGAGATCTTGTCTTCTTGGAGTGGTGAGATGTCATCAGGGAAACTGGACTCTGGTGGTCTCTGGACTCTTTTTTTTTTTTTTGTGGGGCAATGGGGGTTAAGTGACTTGCCCAGGGCCACACAGCTAGTAAGTGTCAAGTGTTTGAACTCAGGTCCTCCTGAATCTGGGGTCAGTGCTCTATCCACTGCACCACCTAGCTGCCCCTCGACTCATTTCTTTAGCTGTTGAACTGCTGGATTTTCACTAATCCTTAGTATAGCATTGTCAATGATCAAATTAAACAGTGTGAATTCCTCAAAATATAACTCATACTTAAACTTGGTATATAGCATATTACATTCCTCCCTCCCCCCTTTTGGAGGATTTATACCCATATAATACTGAGTTGAAGCAGTTATACAGTCTATAACACTTCTTACCACCATGTGTCCGGATCAAGGCCAAGTTTAGTAATGTGTCCATGATGACACCTGAAAAGGTTATGGAAAGGTTACCATCCCACATCTTGTGGTTCTGAGACATCCAGTAATTGTGCTAGGTGGATGGATTCTTACCATGCCACCAGACTGAGTGGTGGGGAAAAAAAAAAGGTTAAGTTAAACCAGGTCCATGTGGTGGAGCTTCCATGACACCAGGCCATTTTAGGAAGGAGAGAGGAAGAAACTGGACTATGTCCAGCAATTGTGGTCTACATAGTCACCATCATAAGCAAACTATGGACTTCCTGCATGTGTTTGGCTGTTCTCTCAGCCTTCGTCAGGGCATCTTATGTGTACCTGTCTCTCCTGCTGTTATACATATATTCTCTCCAGGGCCTTTCAAGCTCATTGTAAGAGCAATTAGTCTCTGAAATGGTAAGTTTCCATAATTCATAAATCTCATTAATTTCACTAAAGAAAATATGATGGTAAAAATGTGTGTTATGCTGAAAACTCAGGACATACTTGTAATACATACAATAATTCCAAACCATACCCAGAGTATACATAGTCACAATGACATATAAATGATAAATGAATGTAAATGGCTGATAATTTAGACATTATTACATAATCTTTTAGCAAGTAAACCACAAACCTTGTACATGAATTCTCTATCTAGTATGACAATAAGATATTTAAAGTGATAATCAATTTCTCAAAAAAAAATAAGACTTCAATCAGCAAGACTCAATATTTAATATGTTCATTGATAAATCAAGCAATAGGTTTCAATAACCCCTTTTTAAAAAAACATAATCCCATAAACAAACTCATTAAACCCATGGTTCTCTCAAAAAAAAAATGTGATAGCTTCTGAGGCCCAATGGCCCCACAGCATATACTTAAAATGTCTTTGAAATTCACTCAGTTTACAAAATTGAGTTATAAAGAAAGCAAAAGGGGGCAGCTAGGTGGCGCAGTGGATAAAGCACCAGCCCTGGATTCAGGAGGACCTGAGTTCAAATGTGGCCTCAGACACTTAACACTTACTAGCTGTTTGACCCTGGGCAAGTCACTTAACCTCAACTGCCTCACTTAAAAAAAAAAAAAGCAGGGGCAGCTAGGTGGCACAGTGGATAGAGCACAGGCCCTGGAGTCAGGAGTACCTGAGTTCAAATCTGGCCTCAGACACTTAACACTTACTAGCTGTGTGACCCTGGGCAAGTCACTTAACCCCAATTGCCTTACTAAAAAAAAAAAAATTTAAAAGAAAGCAAAAGAAACAAAAGTCAAAAACAAAACAAAGCCAAAAACAAAAACAAAAAAGCAAAAGGTTTGCTAAGCACCCTTTTGTGTTCATAAGGAAACTTAAGTATGTGGTAAATTCCAGGCCTTTTTAATGCCTTTCAAAAAAAAAACAACAAAAAAATGGTTTTAAGGAAGTAGGGTTAAGTAGGGGAAAAGGAAAGGGTGGGGGAGGTTGAGATAGGCCAGAAAACAAGGCCATGTGCTCTCAGTGGTTTACCTGTAGAAGGAAAAGCTTGTTAAAGGTAAATTATTGTATTGCTAGAGTTTGGGGTACACCACATTGTTTTAACTGGTTCCCAAATTCTCTGCATGCCAAAGTGGCAGGGGTTTCCAAATTATCATTGATTCTTCTAATGCTGTCATAATGTTCTTTATGGTAGAACATATGGAGTTCTTTAGCATAGGCTTTTTATGTACCACGAATTTGCCATAGGGATTTATTAACTGATGAATGATTACATTCAGCTGGTCATTCAGGGTCAGGTTTGCTCACTAGGACTGATCTTGAGGCTCCTGTTTCTAATAAACAGTCATAATAAGTATCTCCAACCCTAAGGATCAACTAAAGAAGTACAGTCATGCAATGGCTCCCCCAAGAGTGGTAAGCTGGGGAGCAGTGTTGCTGGGTTAAGGACTATACAGCGTTTTAGAGTGATATTCTCATTACCTAACAGGACTACTTCATACTTAGCCAGCCTTTGATCTGAAAAGGCTTGTGTCCTGTGATGTAGTAAGAGAGCCTCAACTTCATGAGGGCATTGCATGATTAGAGGGTTACCTAGGACCAAATCAGAGGTTTTTTCTACCAAAAGGGCTGTGGCCGCCACTGTCCTAAGGCAAGGTGGGGCCCCAGAGGCTAAAGGTGTGAATGAGATTTTCCCCATCTCTTAGTTATAAGAGATTCACCATAGTTATCATTGATTTGATTAAGACAATAATCAATATATTAACTAAAAATTATGATTTATTATATTTAGATATTATTTTGTTACAATTACATAAACTCAAAAGGTTAAGTCTTTCCTCATATTTCCTAACTTTCCAATGTCAAGCATTAAGTAATATCACAAGATATAGTAGTCAGCAATGCTATATTTTAGTAACCACAAGTGACATACTTTTCTTAAAGAGTTCACGCTGCTGACCAGTGGCCTGACAATGACCCACCCTATTGTCATCATAATGCTGACATTTATGGTTATTTAGGTAGTTCTTCATATTTTCTAAGAATGTTTTAATTTTAAAAGAACAACCAATAAAGGTTAATAAAATTTTGTATAAGTATAACTTTTAGAAGGGTATATAAACCCATGGATTTTGTAATTCTGGGTCTTTCAGGTCCAACGTCTGGATGACCGACTTTTTTGGGAGACTAAAACTCTCTCAATAAACCTATTGGCTTTGTTGGAGGACTAACCCTCTCTCCATAAACCTATTTGCTTCAGCCTGGAAACTTTGTTGTTTTTGTTCTTCCATTGGACTTAAAAATTTCCCCCACAAAGGGTCCAGTTGGGTTGAATAGTAAGCTATGGGGCATTGGTTGAGCCCCAGTGATTGAGTCAGAACCCCAGAAGCCACCCCCCCTTTGTTCAAGCACAAAGAGAGTGAAGGGCTTACTGTAATCTGGAAGGCCTATGGCAGGTATTGATAATAGGGCCCGTTTCAATTCTTTTAGAGCTGAGAGATGTTGGCTTTCCAGCTGCAAAGGCTCTGGAACATTATTTTTTGTTAAGGACATCAGGGGTTTAGTGAGCTTCCCAAAAGAAGGGATCCACTGTCTACAGAACCCCATAGCTCCCCAAATGGCTCTTAACTACTTCTTTGTAGTGGGGGCAGAGAGTTGTTGAATGGCCTGGACTCACTTAGGAGAGGCAGTATGAGTTCCAGCAGTCAGAATAAAGCCTAAATATTCTACCTGGGGCAAACACCATTGTACCTTTGACTTGGAAATCTTGTGGCCTCTCTTGTGTAGCTCTAGTAATAAGTGACAGCTATCTTTCTGACAGATTTCAGCGTTAGGGGAGGCTAAAAGTAAGTCATCAACATATTGTACTAAAGTGGAGCCTTTAAAGGTAATGGAGGCCAGATCCTGCTGTAAAATTTGGGAAAATAATGTAGGACTGTCTACAAATCCCTGTGGGAGTCTAGTCCAGGTTCACTGTGTGTTTTTCAGGTGAAAGCAAATAAATATTAGAAGTCCTCATGTACTGGTATGGAGAAAAAGGCAGAGCAGAGATCTACCACGGTGAAGCATGTAGCCTCACAGGGAATGGAAGACACTATCATGACAGGGCGTGGAACTATGGTATGTCTCAGTATAACATAAGAGTTTATCATCCTAAGGTCTTGTACAAAATGATAGACAGGTTTACCATCTGGCCCAGGCTTGGGTTTTTTTTACTGGCAAAATGGGAGTATTTCATGGAGAGTGATGACATGGAACAATAATACCTTGGCTTTTCAAAGCCTTAATTATAGGGGTGATTCCTTCTATAGCTTCTTTAGACAATGGATACTGTGGAATGGATTGGGGGTGGTCCCCCTTTAACTTTAAAGGTAACAGGCATGGCAGATTTAAGGAGCCCCACTTCAGTAGAGGATGAAGCCCATAAGGATTCAAGAATGTCAGAGAGGATTTTGGATGTATCCCCTACTGTTCCTTGAGCGTCTGTAATAAATGAACAGTATCCTCTGGTAATTGTAGGGAGACAGCCCCATCTGGAGCACAAGATATGGTTGCTCTGAGCTTACAAAGGAGATCACAACCTAAGAAATTTACAGGGTCATCAGGCATAAGTAAGAATGAATGTTCCACTGTTAAAGGCCCCATAGATACTATGCGAGGGGTTAATTTTGCCACTCTTTGGGCTTTTCCCAAGACTCCTACCACATTCAAAGATCCTACAGCCTCACATCCAGGATCTGGTTTACCCACTAATGAGGTTCGTTACTCTGGGGAGGTGAATGGATAGTTATAAGGGGGTTTATAAAATCGGGGTCTGGGAATATGCAGCTTTCAGTATCTATCTCGCACCCCTCCCCTTCGTCTCATCAATCCTGTGCTCCCCCTCTGAGGGAGTCCATGGTTACCCTGATATTGGCTCTGTCCTTCTATTCCTCCCTGATAAGGTCTATGGTTATTCTGATACTGTCTCTCTGTATCCCCCTGAAAAGATCTATACCCACTTTGATTCTGCCTGTAAGAAGGCCTATAATTACCTTGGTTGTTTCCTTTCTGATAAAAGTTTCCATGGAATTCCTCAAGGATCTTGGCCACTTCCCTCTTAATTTCCTGTTTTCTAGTCCTACATTCCCTCAAGAAGTATCCTTGTTTCTTGCAGTACCCGCAAAATCCAGGGGGCTGATAGTGATTTTCAACTGTCTGGTCTCGCTGCCTTGCTTCCTGTCCTGGAGCTAAAATGTCCTGTCCCTTTCTTCTCTCTCATTTCCTTCATAAGTATATGTTGCTATTTCTTTAAGTATGTCAGGAGTCAAACTATTCCAGCCTGGACACTGCCTTTTAAAATATTTCTGAATTTCTGGTGAGGACTGATATACAAAATGATAACAGATAATACAGGCATCTCTAGGGTCTAATGGGTCTAATCCAGCATATTGCCTGGCATGCTTATACAACCTGTCATAGAATCTATTAGGTGTCTCACCAGGTCCCTGAACTGTACCTATAAATTTTTGCCAGTTAGTCTTTCTAGTACAGGATTCCATTGCCTTCAGCAATGTTTCTCTTGCATCTTTCAACATATCAAAGTGCTCAGGGATATTGGGGTCCCAGTCAGGGTCTTGAATAGGCCACCCAATATCAACCTTTCCTGTGGCTTCCAGGCTATTTGCTGCAGCTATTATACCTGCTCTTTCCCCTGGGGACAATATTATTTCCATAAGCTCAGCAACATCATTCCATGTGGACTAATATGCTCTAAAAATTGTCCTAAACTGGCTGATAACTGTTGTGGGATCCTCATCAAATTTAGGAATATTTTGTTCCCATGAAACCAAATCGTTGGGCGCAAAAGGTGTGTATTTTCTGAGCCTCACTACTGCTGGGGCTGGGGAGGCCCCAGCCATAAATGGCCCAAGCCTGGAGGAGGTGGACACATGTGCAAGCTCAGGACACGAGTGGGGTGGAGTAGATCTCGTTACCTCCCTAGTGGGAGGATCAAGGGGCATGGTTCATGGGAGGAGTTGGAGGTGGGCTCGGGGAGGAAGAAGTCGGGTCCCAACCCCAAGAGATGCTGGAAGGGACGGGACCATGGTCCCCATGTGTTGCATAGCCACAGCATTCACATTCAAACTTGGTGGCTTAGCTGGGGAGGGACCAGGGCAATTTGGTGTTCTAGCCTGTGAAGTAGGCTTGGATTTGAAGGGAGACCCCTGTGTTATATAGTAGGGTTTGGTTTTAGTCCCCATATTGTAATTCAAAATTTGCCTTACTATAACAAAAAGAAAAATACAAAAACAAAGCGTTAACATGATCTTTACCTGTTTGATCAAGCAGACTAAAGTTAGAAAAAAAACACAGGTATTTAGGAGTTACTTAGGTACTTTGAAATTTTAAAGGGACAGGCACATAAAATCAATGAAAGCAGGAGAAACATACAAACATAAAATTTCTTACCCAATTTGTTTTGCAAAGAAGATCAGAAGATTGAGGGGTTCCACATCCCTTTGTGGTCACCAAACAATGTTGTTTAAAAATCTGAATGAGGGTTCTAATCTGGGTCCCCTAGTTTTGGGGGGAAACTGGCTAAAATCACTGATAAGTTCACCAAGAGTTTAGGTTTTTAAGGATGTATTAAAAGATATCAAATAGTAAAGAGAGAGAAAGATTGAGAACAGATTTCTTATAGCATGGAAATCCTAGTGTTCCTAAACCTCCCATGTGAAGTTCTGCCACCAGGCCGAAATCTTGAACCCAAAGAGGAAGATTCTGTCCTCCTCCCAGAAATGGAAGGTTCTTCAAGTTGACTGGCTGAGAGCTGTCTCCTGTTGATGTCTCAGTCCATAGCCTCTGAGAACACACTCTTCTCCGGGTTGGCTAAATTTAAATTCAAGATCTAATCACCTTTAAGTGGGTACTTAGTAGTTCCTCAGTCACACCCAATTCAAACACTACTAAGTTAATCAAGTTAACACATTACCCAGGTGTTTTCTTTCTACTAATACTTGGTATGCTTTAATGAATGCTTAATGCCCCCAAACTGGTGCTACAGCTTCTAATTTATAAGTAGCAAATGTATTAGAAACCCCAGTTAATTTTCCCTAAACTTGGGACAGAAATAGGTGACCACACATTAAATTTTACTCGTCACACTAGTAAGTGTCAAGTTCTGAGGCTGAATTTGAACTCAGGTCCTCCTGAATCCAGGGCCAGTGCTTTATCCACTGTGCCACCTAGCTCCACCCCCTGCTTTTTCTTTTTGTTTTGTGTTTTGGTGAGGCAATTGGGGCTAAGTGACTTGTCCAGGGTCACACAGCTAGTAAGTGTCAAGTGTCTGAGGCTGAATTTGAACTCAGGTACTCCTGACTCCAGGGCTGGTGCTCTATCCATTGTGCCACCTAGCTGCACCCCCTGCTTTTTCTTTATAGCAGATTTCTAAAATCAGAGCAAGTAGTCAGTAGAAGATATGAGCACAATGCAAGTATGGAAGAGCTTACTGTTTTTAGTCTAAATGTGTGGTCACTTGATATGCCAAACAACTAGGCACATTAGAGAATCTTTTTTTTTTTTTTGGTGAGGCAGTTGGGGTTAAGTGACTTGCCCAGGGTCACACAGCTAGTAAGTGTTAAGTGTCTGAGGCTGGATTTGAACTCAGATCCTCCTGATTCCAGGGCTGGTGCTCTATCCACTGCACCACCTAGCTGCCCCACAACTAGGCACATTAATACTCAGGGTTGCCATCTGCCTCCTAATGCTTACATGGTATTATGATAAGGCTAAATTAACGGGGTATCTTCCTTTTTTGATTTAGAAGAAACTGAAATTCCTCCCCATTGCAAACACATTTAGATGAAAGGGAGGATGGTAACTTGGAGGGTTTACTTAGGTTTGAGACAGTTATGCATTTCAAGTTTTCCATTTGGAAAGAAAGAGGACTATTGACCTCAAAGAATTCTCCTGTCAAGCAAGGAAAGGAGAGTCTGGGCCTGTCCAGTCAGGTCTCTGTTCTGCACTGCCAAGGGCACCAAGCTATCATAGCACAAGGGAATCGCAGGACAGACTTTGCTGCTAAATCGACTGCCAGGTTCATTCACGCATTCATCCTAGCCCCGGCCCCCTCGCATCCTACTGTGCCCCAAGGTACCTTCCCTTCCTATACGAAGGAGGAGGCTAAACACACTAAGCTTTCACGTGCTTCAGCACAGGCTATCTGGGATCTTTGGATAGCTCCGCTCAGGTCGGAGGGAGCTGGGACCTTTTTTTTTCCCCCCCAGCATGCAGCTGACATCTTGTATAGTCCACGGGGCTTTTTCCCCTCAGCTGAAGCTGAGGAGGAGGGGGAGAGACCCTGAGGGCCTAAGGCTTTCTAATCTCAGCCTAAAGGTAGGGTCCCCAAATCAAAATAAATTTCCACATTCCTTTATTGTTATTTTGACCTGGTCCGTTATGGATGTTGATCACTATGGGTACGAGAACCTAACATAAGTTATCCATTAACTGGGATCTGATTCCCTTTTAGAGCTAATATCTGAATTAGAGCTTGGGTCTTAGATTTTTCTATCAACCCTTTTTTGCCTCCTACATCACCTTTGTCCCCTCAGAATCAAACAGTGGGAAAAAGGACACATATTTCTGTGAACCAGAGGAGGATCTCAAGTTTCTCTCACACGGACAGACACCCTGGAATGAGTATTCCTTCTCTCTTTGAACCATCCCACCTATGGCCACTCCCCCTCACCATCCTCTGGGCTCTCCCATACCTTTTGAATTATGCACACCCTCTGCTACCTGGAGTCATAATGCCCTGATTCAATTAGAAGAAGCAGCAGGCGGGGCAGCTAGGTGGCGCAGTGGAAAAAGCACCGGCCCTGGAGTCAGGAGTACCTGAGTTCAAATCCGGTCTCAGACACTTAACACTTACTAGCTGTGTGACCCTGGGCAAGTCACTTAACCCCAATTGCCTCACTAAAAAAAAAAAAAAATTAAAAAAAAAAAAAAAAAAAAAAGAAGAAGCAGCAGGTAAGGCAGGCCCTTTGGACCACTGGGTATGTAAGAGACATCCACAGAGAGCAGAGAACTCTGGGCCTCTAGCTCAAGGCTTTAATACCTCCAGTCCATATCTCAGGCCTGTAATTTCAAGGAAACGCCCAGGTCTCAGACCTCATAAGCTTGTCTCCTGTGACAATTCTTCTGAATGGGGAGCTAATGTTACTGGATTGTTAAGGTCAATCAAGCAATCTATCTGTGCTCCTCCTGGATATAGGTTTATTTGTGGTCATGTATAGATCCTCACGTATCCCTATATCAGAACCCTCTGAGCCCTCTCCCTCCGAGGAAAGGCATGGGGCAAAAAGGGGATCGTGGGATAATTTCCTGTGACAGAGCCATAAAACCAAAGTACTTGCCATTCCTTTGGTGGGGTGCCTGAAACATGAGGCGATCCTGATTAATCTGACCTTAGCAATTGAAAAGTTTTTTAAGGAAACCACTTTGGACTTTGAGGACCTCCCTCACTCAGGGAACTTTCCACAGTCAGATGGTCACCTCCTTCAGTCCTCTATAAAAGTACCTGCCAGTCTCGTGCTCGAGGAGATTGGTATCTCAGAGCCACTCTCTCTTTCTCCCCATGAGAAGTCCAAGGATTTCTTTTATTTTCTTTTTCGGTGGGGCTATGGGGGGTTAAGTGACTTACCCAGGGTCACACAGCCAGTGTCAAGTGTCTGAGGCCGGATTTGAACTCAGGTACTCCTGAATCCAGGGTTGGTGCTTTATCCACTGTCACTTAGCTGCTCCCAGTCCAAGGATTTCTTTCATGGTTTCCCTTCCCTTCCCCTTCCTCTAAATAGACGACTATCTTATTGTAACTGCTTTTGTGTACAAGAGAGTGTCATTCTTAATTTAAAAAAAAAAAAGAGAGAGTGTCATTCTTTAAAGAGGAATTCCTAAGGACCTCAAACCCCTACCCCTTTCCCAAACCCCTATCCCCTATCCCTAACCCCCTACCCCATTTTCCCCATGACAAGGCCAAGGACCCAAGATCAGAGCAGAGATCCTGGGAGGGCCCTGATCTCTTCAGTAGGTATAGCCTTAGTGGGGATGCATCTTTGATGGGACTAGACTGGGTCTGGGTAGAAGTCTTGGTGTGGTGAGTGAATCACTTGGTAATGGTGAATTCCCTGAAGTCAAAGGGAGTTGATGGGAGTTGTAGTTCCCAGGGAAGAAGGTAGAAAGTACCCCAGAAGGGGCAGATGGGAAGGAACACTAAGGGGAAGCACAACCAATGTGGGACAAAGTCCTGGGATTGGAGGATGGTGGGGACCAGAGAATTGTAGATGCAATCTTGTTGCTGAGGGATTGTATTAAATGGAGGGTAGAGAAGTAAAGGATTGTGGGAGATGAAGTCCCCAGGAAGGGAATTCTAGGGAATGGAATGATAGAGAGATTGTGGGAGGTTCAGGTCCCCAGGAGAAGGGGATTGTGGGGAATAGAGTTTGGGGCCAAAGGAATCGTGAAATCTGAAGTCCCCAGGATTGAGAGATCATGGCAGAAAGAACTCTGGAAAGAGGTGACCTAGGGCTGGGGGAACCAAGCACATGAGGCTGATGTGGACAGGAAAAGGGTGTCAGGAAGGATGG
The DNA here is from genome assembly GCF_019393635.1 of Dromiciops gliroides. NCBI lineage: Eukaryota > Metazoa > Chordata > Mammalia > Microbiotheria > Microbiotheriidae > Dromiciops > Dromiciops gliroides. The sequence goes on along the minus strand of NC_057863.1, from coordinate 649,916,816 downwards.
GCTACAGAGAAAATTGGAGAACTTTGTTGGGTCCCTTTCTGTGTTGTCTTTGAAGTTTCCTGAAGTCAAATGGTAGAGTGTAGGCAGAAGAACTGGCTCCAGTCCAGGCCCTGTCTCCTTGGACAAGTCCCTTCTCCTGGTAGAGCCTCTATTTCTCCCTCTGTTAAAAATATAGGGGTGGGTCTACCTAGTCTCTAAGGTTAATTCCTGCTTTGACATTATGTTCTCTACTCTGGAGCCTCTGCCAACCCTGACATTCCCTGTTCTAAGGCTCACGCACGCACGTTCACACACACACACACACACACTCACACACTTAGCTCAGAGGCTCCTCCTGTGCCCGTCCTCTTGCACTGCCCACTAAGGTTGGTCACTGATACTGGGCTGCAGGGCTGGACTTCAGCCCTGAAGATAAGCCCAGGTGCCCTGCCCCATCCCAGCTTCTTAACTCCCTATGGAACTTTGAACAAGATTTTTCATCTCTCACTTTTTGAAGGTTGTACATAAGCTGATCTCTGGGGTCCAAAGCAGAACTTCTGAATCATTTTCATGATAACTAGCATTTATGCAGTGCTTTAAGTTTTGCCGCATCCCTCCCAAGTGTGTGTTGTGTCTGTCCTCAGTTTCTCTTGTGTCATGCGTGAGCACCTGTTGTAT